>NW_015374071.1:407850-413090 GCF_001272555.1 Dufourea novaeangliae | reverse complement strand
CCCCCCTCCCCCCCCCCCCCATGCAGAGACCATCCAAACCGGCTACCGTGAACGATCGTTCCCAACGATAATTTCGACTCGCTGCGAGAAATTCTCGATGCGCGAGCGCTGGGCACTATGTATTCGAAGGAAACTCGATGTGAGAGAGAAGCTTTCTACGAGGGAGTTTCCGAATATTCTTGGATGTAAAATGAAACTATTTCGAGCTCTCGATATGGAGGTTTCGAAGTTAATATCCTCGCGTCCTACAGATAAACAGTTGGACGCTGATAAGTGGGGGATATGTAAGTTACAGATTTTCTTTGATAACTGCGATAAGCAGTGTAGAATATTATTTTCAAAATGCTTATTTCAATAAAATTCAAAATTATTTGGAAATACTTTTATGATATTCCATTTAATACTAAAACTACCAAAGCTCTCAAATCGACTGGTTAATAGGATTTTATAATGATAATTAAAATGTTACAACACAATGCACTTTCTCTGGAATATCAAAATGATTTACACATTTGAACACGCTTATAATAGTTCTAGTGTTAAGTATACAAATGGTTTTCTTCGAAATTGTATCGTTATTTCATTAGATATTAGCACCTTGCGGATGGAACGCCTCATGGACCCTGTACATACATAGTGATTGAAATGCATTAAATTAAGTCCATTATAAGGAGACTGTAGATCGTTATAAGAATTCCGATTTTTAGAGGCTAATTTACCGAATTGAAATTATACCAGAGATTTGTTTCCTTTATAAAAGATCTTGTCAGGTCTAAAGTGAAGTACAGTTTATAATAATCTTTACGAGAAATTTCTCTGCTTCCGTGTTTTGCACATTCACACTTGTGATAAATGCAGAAAATCCTCCGTCTAATTATGAAACATTTATGATTTTTGCATCTGTCGAAAGCATAAAATGAAGATGTGACAAATATAGGCACCAACGTATGAATAATGTCAAATGTTTCTGATGGGCGCATATTTTATTCAGTGACTCCACTGAAACGTACGTATAACGTTAAATCGGCTATATCGATAGATTACGCTGATACGCACACATGAGTTCATCGTTTGAAAAATGTTAAATTATATATTATTTTATTTTGTATTTGTGAAATACAACACATCAACACGAAAATTACACATTCCAGTTCATCAGTATTACGACACTTATCGTGTATGAATTAAACGAAATTGTTGAAGGTTTAAAATAAATACTCTCTAGGGAATTTTAAAGCTCGATGGATAACTGTGACGCTAACATAAACTAGTTAAAATCGCCCAAAATGTGTAATATTTACGAAATATCACATCTTATTTTTGTAACAATTATGAACGGGACCAATTTAAATAATCGTCATCGATAAATTTGATCCTCGACTGGTACCCAATAAGCAAAGTTTAATCGCGCGTGTGAAGGACGCGGTTCATTAGGACGACAAAATTTTTCGTTCGCGATTCCACGAATCGGAAAACACAACAAATAGCTTTCAATAAAGAAGTTTCCTTGCGAGAGTACAGGTGCGCGAAACTTCCCCGGCAGGAGTTTAAGACATCCAGGGAATAGAACTTCCGGCAAGTTTTTAAAGCAGTTCCGCGCTTTCCGACGCTTAAAGACCGCACCACCGATCCTTCCTATCCCCTGTGTTCACCGTAATGTTCGTTCACGGGGCAAACGAAATCTGTCGGAATTTTTTTCGACAGGTAACAGATATCAGTGGTGATATTAAATAACAATATCATGCAAGAAATATTAAATATGATTATTAGACTGCAGATTTTATGCATTTACAGCATGCATGATTCCCTAGAGTTCATAGTGGGCTATTTCAGGTACAATAAGAATATGAAATATAATCTGGTTCGCTTCATTTTATCAAAAATATATTGCAGTATACGCGGGTTAATAGAAATAGAAAATAAAAAGCAACAACAAGAGAAAGATACGACCAATCGTCGTATTTTCCAATTTTGTCAGACTTACATTATTTGCTTAATGCATAAGAATTGAATATTCGACTTCGATTAAATTGCATTATTTTCTTGAATATATACAATTTCTGTATTCGTCCATGTTACGCGCTGCGTATCATAAACATCCATAATTAAACTCTTATACGCATAAAATACCTATAGGAACTAACTTCCCTAATTTTATATTTTTCAGCCCAGTCACAGTGGCTACTGCCTTCGAACAAAACTTCTTTTCACCCATTATATACATTTATTTGCCTGTTCAATCTCCTCTTTAAAAGGTCCAACATTTGGTCGACAGCCGTTGTCGTCCGCGCGGTACCAGCAAATATCGGAACAAAAGGGTCATAAACCCGTACCCTTCGTAGACGCGCACAAATTTAACCCGATCAAGTCAAACATAGAGCGACCAATTTAATGGTTTGCACGTGTACACGTCACCCTGAAGGAGAGATTTTCTTCTATCATGACGTCCTGGAAAATCCAACGGATTTCTCGTCCTTCAGGGCCACCAATCAACGGACAGTATTTTTAGCAACCGCCTTCACCTTTCAGCCAATCAGGCAAAACTTATATTTTTATAGCTTCTTCAATTCCATTTCAAAGGCAGTCTACCAGCAACAGCTAAAGAGTCAACAACAACTTGCACTCTGTATACACTTACATATAAGACTCCGAAGTAACCGCATAACCTGTATCGCGTATTATACTTCGTCATTTTATTCCTCACTCAATAGTTTGTTTTGTTATTTGTTATCATTAAATCCATATATACCGTGTCTATTTTTATTTTATACGAAACTACTATCCTGGCCACGTTAATTCGTATTAGGAAACGCCGAACTTCGGTGTCGATATCGATCGTATCGGAGATTTACTACATTCGTTGACTATCACAGTCTCATCGTGAGTTCGCGCGTAAACAGTGCATTTCTTGCCTGGTAAATACAATAAATCCTACATTCTAAAGCTCAGTTAATGCATACATCCAAATTTTTTGAAACTATGACACGTGGCGTTTTCTTTTTTCTTTACAGCCACAGAAACATTCTCACTATAATTATTACATTCGGTCACAATATGAAAAGAAAAATCGACAGTTAATTCGGACCGCAAAGGATCTCTCTATCAGGATTAACTCTAATCCGAAAAATTTCGAAACAAAAAAATGACAGAATATTCCGAACGTTCAGTAACTTCCGATAACGATTTCGACGTCCCAGTGGGCAGCAGCACGCGCGAGCGGATTTTCGACGAGCGAGGTTCCGCCTCATTTGCGCGCTCAATTAAAGCTGCTTACGATTTTCAATTTCGGTAACAAGGCGGCGGTGGCCGGGCGGAAAAATGGATTTCCCCGTCGAAACTTCAATAGTTCGTAATAAACGCTCGGAAGGGCCCTCCGACAGAACGGGAACACGTTCCCCTCACGGCACCTCTTATGTACCTTCCTATCGTGAACAACCGTGTGTCCACGCGTGCAATCGTTATCTCTCGCGAAGTGGTGCAGCACGTTTTGTTTCTAAATTTTTGCCTCCAATTACAACACGTTGTCGCACGTTTTCAAGCATGCTCGACTGTTTGTTGAGCTTTAACGATCCGAACATGGGAAATTAACTTCGTTATTATTATTTCGGGTCAGCTTGCGCTGCCGCGTGTCGGCTTGTTTTCGACAGTTTCAAAAGACGCAATGGTCTCAATTAAATATTGGGCGTGATCGACGTCCGTTACGAAAAACAGCACGATTCATTTGCTTTTCCGAAGAACTAGCATTAATGCATTTTTTCCTATCACCAATAACAGCCAAGTTATTCAGGCAGCTGGTTTTAAGTGCATCACCCTGTATATGCTTTCATTTGATGTTCAAAGTAAAATTATGCAATAGTGATTGTCGGAAAATACAGCTGTGAATACTAGGGGAGAGGTGGGATGAAAGGGACTCACTAATGCATTTTATCCTATCACCAATAACAGCCAAGTTATTCAGGCAGCTGGTTTTAAGTGCCTCACCCTGTATATACTTTCATTTGATGTTCAAAGTAATTTGTTTTGTAATTTTTGTTTTGAACAAAATATAAAAAAAACTAAAAGAATATTCTACTTCTAAATGATAATGTTGGAAAGTTTAACAACCTGGTTATAACTATAGGTGGTGATATTAATCTGGCTTTATACATGCCTATCTTATTTTCCGCTGTTTAAAAGAATGTATTTTATCCCTTTTATAAATTGGTTGCATTAGATGGGACATCGATATTTATGAATGGGACAGTGTAATAAAAGAGTATAATATCAATATTAATACTTTAATTATTATTTCTTCAGCTACCAAAATCTCAATATTATCGATTTGATTTTTCTTCAACATAAATACTATACTGCTACCAACATATTTGTAACAAAATTTAGATTATACTTACATTACTTAAGAAACAAAAATAATCCTCAAATTAAAGAAGAAAAAATAATTTTTCGATCAAAAATACAATATAATTTTTAAATTAATCAAAGTTAACAGAAAAACACAATATTAATTATTTAATGGCATAATGAACAAAAGAAATTAAATACGCCTTTATACCGCTTTTTGTATTTTGTCTGCACTAACACGATCTCGTTTTTTAGGTAGCATATTTAAACTGAAAAAAGTGAGGAAAAATATTCAAAATAAGAGTTGTTTAATATAAAAACGATAAATGTTCCTAATCCTAGTAAAGTTTTGAAAGGGACGTCCCATTCATAAACTTTCGTTGTGTCCCTTTCATAAATTTGGCAAGAAAATTGAAAACCTAACCAACAATTAACAGAGTATTAAACAAAAGATACCAGACACTTCATGTTACTGTTCTTAAATAAATACCTGTTCACATGTAATAAGAAAGAAGTTCGTCGGCATAACAACACTTCGCAAAACGTTTCGAGAAACTATCAGAAGTCTTACTTTTGCTATCGAAAAAGTTCAATCGTGCGTTACTGCCTTGCTTGAAACGACAACGATTTCAAACCAAACGCGAATGCATATGTATGAATGTCGCTAGAAAACAGAAAGACGATTGTCCTGGGCAGACCTTCCAACTTCAGAAAATTTATAATGTCCCTTTCAACACGCGTCCTTTTCATCCCACTTCTCTCCTACATCAGCCTTTGATAAACGATCGTTTAGATTGTAGTTTTCATAAAATGAAATGGAAATGGGTTCTTCGATAAACGTTGTGTTTTCATCTAATTTTTGATCTATACTTATTCCTTATATTGAATATTACCGGTTC
>NW_015374071.1:389539-407806 GCF_001272555.1 Dufourea novaeangliae | reverse complement strand
TTCAGCATTCGTTTGTTCTACTTTGAAGTCAGAAGAGTATTTGTTAAGTTGTATAAATTTTGATTCTGATTCTTCCATGCACTAAAATACCACTTAATGGTTAACGTGCGGTTTGCCATTTTCCTATATTCACTTGAAATCGGACATAAAAACAAATTGTTACAATGATAATCTAATGACTTTTTATGCTTTGTAAAACTGTGCGACGAAATTATTAAAAATGTATAAAGTTATCTATTTATTGTCATTCAAACAACAAATTTTTAACAACTCCATGATGCATGAAATGCTATTAACGTTTCATTCCTACAATATTTTATACTTGCTGTAATTGTTAAGGTATACAGAATAATACAATAGGAAGAATAAGAAACATCTTTTCGAAGACTGTCTTCACCCTGAAGAATTAAAGAGTATTAATAAATGGACCTGTACTCCTACTCGAGATCCCCTACAAACCAGCAAAGTTACAAAAATGAAAAAAAAAATCGGAATATTCGGGTTACCGAAATGCCTTTGTTAGCAGCAACTTCTTCGAACGCCTATGAGTTCATAACAACGAACGGATTAACAATAATTCCTAGCGAAGCTCGATTAAGTCAAGAATAGAAAAAAAAAAACAGAATAAGCCCTCCACGTTCGAGCAATTTCGAATCGACTGGTTCAGGCCCGTCGCGGTTGTTGTTGTACCCGTGGTTTATTTCGTTTTACTTTCACTCTATATATCACCCGACGGCGGCGGCACCATATACGTACGCGCGACGGAGCAGAAGCAAAGAAATCTATTACCGGTCGCGCAGACTGTACACCAGATGGTTCTTAAGAAGCAAACCGGAAGAAAATTGGATTTTTTTATTTATAGCCACCGACCATACACCGACGACGACGGCCGGTGCCAGTACCTACGGTATTACCTGGATATCGTTAAACAGAACAGCGGTACGATCCATTATGCCGGCCGCGGGCTTACACTGTCGTTAACGACTTTTCGCGTAACGTCGTTTACACGAGAACCGCCCTTGTAAGTGTCTTCCCGCCCGGTTGTAACCGACTTCTTCGTCGCGACGGTTTTCTTTTTCTTCTGCTTGTACCTGTTTACGCGGGGACCATTTTTCGCTATACGACGCGATAGCGGTCCGTTAAGGACCAGTTTCACGTTAATCGTCCTGCTCCACCTCCTACCTTGCCCAACCTTCCTCCGATGCTCCTGATACGTAGCTCTATGCGGTCTGTGTGGACTTACCTGAAACAGAAAGATAAGATTGCATGAGATTATTGTACCGCGTCGAGGAAAAGTAAATTTTCTCGGAGTGTACAGAACCGTTTATAAGACATCGGACACCTAGTTGTGCCCGTAAACTATACTTATCGGTACAGTAATGTCTCGATGAGTGCGACGAACTCAAGTTCGCTTCGGAGCATTCGTTACCACAAGGCGGAACGGTTTTCAGCCCCTCATAAATTTGTGTTTTTTTTTTTGCATGAAGCCGAGCCTCTGCTTAGTTTCTGTTTACTCTGTGTTGATTGGTTCCAGAAGGGAAGCCCCCCTGGGATGGGAATAACGCCGTTGCTCGTAACGCAGTCATCGAGGAATCACTGTAGTTCAGGTGTTGGGACTTCTGTACGATGAGTTTGTGATTCGGAACGCCGGTATAAATTTCGTGGCATATGAAAATCACCGTGAGCCTGCAGCAATTACGAAATCGTTTTACAATTCTTGAAGGCTGCAGGCCACGTGTAGATACTGACATGGCGGTACTGTCAGTGTGTCAACAATAGAAATTGCAGATCATAAACTCACGACGAAATGAGTGTAGTCGGTGACCTTACCAGATGTTGTGCAATGTATATACAACAATTTTAACATTTGTTCTGAAGCTTTTACGTTCTATTGTCACCGGACTGGTAACTGCAAAATCCCACCAAAACCTAAAGAACCATTAGATAATCCACGGATCGGAATAGTTGACTTTGTTTCTAATTAAGAAGATGAACAGTGTATCCCAACGTACGCTAGTATGATACTGAATAAAATACAGTGAATCTTCAATGAGTGTTCAAAAGGCTCCTCAATACTGAACATTAAATATTTCATTACCTGCTGGCCATATGCGGTTAAAACAAATATCATTGGCTTCAGGCCAAAAAGTTCAGGCATTAAAAAGCCAGCGTTACACCTGGGGACCTCCCCTTGTCAATGCCGAGAAACCTTCGAACACTTATCGAGTATGTACTGTAACCTTTTCGATGCTTTAGTATTTTTTTATCAATACACAACCGCTTAATCTAGTTTAATGGGTCTCACCCCCCCCCCATAAGTGGGGATAAAGCAGAAGCATTTAACGTAGAGATCTTTCCGAACAGTTATCAAAAAACCAGTAGCAATTTCTCATTCTCTCCATTCGATCGACGCAAATTCGCCGTTTTATGTCGCATGTCGTCCTGACTCCAATAACCATGCAATTCTACACAATGCCGTGAGAAGCGATTCAAACGGCTTCCAGCCAATTAGAAGATAAAACTGTCAGATGCAACCAAGTAATTCCCGAGCCTGTGTACCGTCGTGTTTTCTCCTTTCTCATTCGACTCGGACGTTTTGAATGGCAATTCACCTAGAGAGATGACCGCGCACTCATCTTTCCTCTCTCGCCCCCCCCTTCCCCGCCTTTGTAATTAGAACGCGCTCTGACATTAATAACCCCGATTTCATCACGTGAATCCGAAACGGAAAGATATTCTCAGCGTTGACCGACTTCTGGACCGTGAACTTTCCGAGAAAATAGAAACGCGAAAACGACGGTGCTTGCGACGACGTCGGGCAGGGTATAAAGGATAGCTAGAATAAAGAGTAACAAGCCGGAAAACATGATAAGTGAAACAACAACAGAAAGATGAATTTTGATCTGCTTCGCCAGCAGCAATTTTTTTTGGGCATCTACAATTGGCATTTTTGGTCACGTGAGAGTTGCCTATAACGCACAGTGGTCCATAATACAAATGTAGCAGTTGACACGTCCATTTAGCTCAAGCATTCGAAAATTTTTGAACTTACAATCTCATCTAAATAGAAGTAGATAAATGAACACTTTTTTTTGTCAATTTTAGGGATCCTCTTTGATAACGTCACTAACAATGTTCTCGACATGTGCATAGATGTTTTTTGATGATATAAAGGTTTTCAGGAGAACAATAACGCATGGAATAAATTCTCCATGGTTAATAATGAGTTGACGTGAGTATTTTGGAAAATAAAAGACATTTGTTCTCAACGATTCGAACTGCTGAAATTTGATTCGAGACCACTATGAAGCTGTATCATAAATTGTAGCTTATTAATGTTTTTGTAATTAATTAACATAAGCGGCATCTAATGATAAAATAATTAAATAAACGAGTAGAGTGAAGAATAAACAAAAAGTTTCAACATTTAAAAAAAAATGTAATATGTAACTAATTTATTTTAGCTGATAATAATCTAACAATACAGATTTCTTCTGTATTTTTATATTTTTCTAAAAACACATTTTCTGTAGAACATTTTAAATTCATTTCCTGTTATTTCTCAATTATTGTATGCTTGAGGCTTCAACATTTGTTCTGTTTTCACCCCCTTACACATGAATATCATCCGACAAAGTAAAATATACGTTCAGTATGTTTCCAATACATCACCTCTGTGCAAAAATGGAACAAGGATATAGTATGTCAAACACTTCCTTCTTTTAACAACAAGATTCCTTTTTCTTTCCGATTAAATCGTCCTGCAGTGAAAATACAGGCGGAAAGTTCCGATAAAAGTGACTTTTCATCCTCTATTCTTAAATTGAACGTTTTATACAGAAAGTTCGAACTGCCTTTCCTTTCGCGTTACAAAGAAAGTACATCCACAGCCTCGTCAGTATTGATACAGTGATTACAATGTAATTGAAATTGTAAATAATTAATAAGTCTTAACGTCTACAGAACAGTATTATTAATCCCTCGTGATAGATTATGTTCCACAAATTCTAATTACATTCGGTACCTCTCATTTTTGTCACTTATTCCATTAATTATATCATTTAGTAAATATTTCATTTTAGTAGGAATTCATGCGTCCTGCCATACGTGAATGTAATCGCGTCCCCTTGTCCCCCCGTCTGTGTACCTCGTATGTCTAGTCGCGTAATTACTTCATACTTATTTTTGCTTTGTTTCTACACTACTTACATTAAATTTCAATAAATGTATTGCAGTACGTTTATCCATAAGTTGATATGAACTCTTTTTCTTTTTCCATTCTAACAAGTTTCCTCTTTCACGTGTGCCATATTTACGTTACATCAATGTGAAAGTTAAAAACTCCAAGTACAATTTGCATTAATATACGTCTATAAAGAAATACATTCTAAATGACAAGGCATTCAACTGAGAATAGTATAGGGTAAACGCACCAATGAATGAACACTTAAGAGATTTTGTAACTATTAAAGTTGAATTTTAAATGACAATAATATTAATAAATATTTGACACATGAAAATTTGTTTTTTTATACCTTTATATAACGTATAGATTTCAATTTGAAAAATTGGAATAATGTAATTGATTAAATTAAAAAGAGAAAATACAAATTACACCAATGAATGAACAATATTAAGTAAATGAACATTTCTAACCATTGGCGGGAATATTGTTAGAATATAAAGCAAGCAATTGCAAAAAGTCAATATTCAATCATTAGCTTATTTTAATAACTGAATTGATCCGTTTTTGTACATGTTACGAGCCCGGGTCGTTTAGGTTTTCCAAGGAATATGGTATCAGTTTATTAGTAAGGTGCACGGACGAATCTGACGCGAAACTAGAGAGCCGCTAGGATGTTTGAAAACGAGGACGAACCTGATGCGAAGTCAGGGAGTCACTAGGATGTTGCAGACGAACTCAGCGCGTAACTGAGGAGCTGCGAGGAGGGTGGAAAATCTGTACAGACGAACCTGATGCGAAATCAGGGAGCCGCAGGATTGGCCAAATTTCGTGGACGAATCCGATGCGAAATCGGAGAGCCATTGGGTTGGAAATACTCCTGGAAAAATGTAATGCACGGACGAACCTGATGCGAAATCAGGGAGCCGTTAGGAAATGTTAGTTAGTGCCTCGTAACCTTTGAATTTATAATTAATACAACTCGAGCGGTAAAGTTGTATTAGTGTGGGAACGTTCGACCTGATATTATTCTAAACGAGAGGAAACTAGTATATCGATAATACTACAGATTTCTGGATCGTGTTATGGATTCAAAATGAACTACACATATTTATAAAATAACAGTATAATTAATCAGTCTTTAATTACAAATGTGTTGTGTAGTGTTGTCGCGTAGTAGTAAGTAATAATGAAATAATAACTATTACCGAAATAAATAGGTGCTCGGTGTTAACGCACTGGCGATGCGGGGGTTGCGAGTGGATTTTACGGAATAATGCCAAAGTAATAATTCTAGCCGGAATACAAATAAAGTGTTCACGGTTTACTACAAGGTTAACTGGAATCGAAAGGGAACTTTAGCCCGATCTCACTAACGTAATGACCAACTCACAAGAACGTGGCGCGACGTCCCTCTAAAAGCGACGGTACAGTTCTGATCCCCCGAGGGTTGAAATCAACGGGTTTATATAGGCCTAGAAATTGATGGGGATGCTATGAAATCTCCATATAAGGAAATTTTTGACGGTTGAAGTTGCGTCACGCTTCCTAGTTTTTTGGTTACCACGCCGTGGGAACGGGTTTTACTCCCTCTCTTACTCGAGAGATAACGAAAACATAAGAGCGTTTTCCTTTGCCTGGTGCGAGCTCAGACTATTAGAGCGAGAGGTATGATAAGAAATTCTTCCTACGTAACATACATAACGTTCATTTCCTGGTGCATCCACGCTCTGCAGTTCATTTCAAAACAGCACTGCTTAAATAAAACATACAGAAAAAACCGGGCACAAAAGTATCCGCCCAAATTGAATACATATTTATTATATAGTACATTTATATAAGGTGTCCCAAAATAGCTTCGACTCTTGGACATGAGGGGTTCCTAGGGTGATTTGAAACAACTTTTTCCTTAGCAAAAATGTTATCCGAGGCTTTGTCAACGAGATATTAACAAAAAACCCCGACCAATCAGAGAGCGAGTCTGCCGGCCGAGTTCCCGCGGTAGCGTTGGCTACCAACCGCAGCGCGTAGCCAAAGCTACCGCGGGAACTCGGCCGGCAGACTCGCTTTCTGATTGGTCGGGGTTTTTCGTTAATATCTCGTTAACAAAGCCTCGGATAACATTTTTGCGAAGGAAAAAGTTGTTTCAAATCACCCCAGGATCCCATCGTTTCCGGGAGTCGAAGCTATTTTGGGACACCCAGTGTACAATAAAGCATTACTTTACCGAATATCCTCGCGATCTTACTTAAATTTCTCTCATGCGTGGATTGAACTAGCCTTTTGTGAAATTCAGTGGGCGGATTTTCGTGCCCCTTCTAGAAGTAACAGTGACTTTTAAAATAAACTACTAGGTGCACCAATAGACGTAGTATGTAAGTATAATTAAATTTCGCAATTCGCCACTATTCGTTGGTAAATTAGTATCGTAGCACTCGTTGGAAGATGGTGTGAATGAAGATGGTAATGACATGTAGTTTAAATAAGTTAACACTACTTTGTAACACTGCTTAAACTATAATATAAACGTACCAGAATCTGACGTACGTGTGCGTGTGTACTAATTGTGTTTTCACTGATTGATGTGTTCTGGTTGATGGTTGAATGTGTTCTGTTACTGATGATTGTACGAGTAATCGCTTATTGTTACGTATCGGCTTGTGGTTGGTTGAATGCATTTGTGTAGTGGTGGAAAATGAAAAGTTTTGTTTAGCGTATTAGGTGGAAGAAATGGGGTTGGTGTATCTATTGTTTTCTGGGATACCTGGAAGACAGCGTCGAAATGCAATAAAGAATTATTCTTAAGGACAGCGAATATTTTGCCCGTGATGTGCAGCTGTACAGGAATCCCTGTTTATGACGGTTTACTGACCATATTGACGGGCCAGGACGCGAAGATATAAATG
The DNA here is from genome assembly GCF_001272555.1 of Dufourea novaeangliae. Taxonomy (NCBI): domain Eukaryota; kingdom Metazoa; phylum Arthropoda; class Insecta; order Hymenoptera; family Halictidae; genus Dufourea; species Dufourea novaeangliae. The sequence continues at coordinate 400,717 of NW_015374071.1, read as the reverse complement.
TTAGAGGTTTTTGTTTCGAGAAAAACAGATATTTTATAAAATATAGTATAGATACTACTAATATTACGACATTGTTTATTAGTTGTATGCATTGTAATATAAAATATGTTAATCAAGGTTTACATTAATATCAATTATAATCATTAATTCGAACTGTATGTAACATCGATCGGTAATGGAAAAGCATCACTCGTGTCAGGAAATTTGCTGACATCGCACGACGACAAAACGAAATTGTTATTCCCACGAGTCAAGCGGAACAACTTCATGTACACGTTATTCAATCGGCATTCAGTGGACGTATCGGTCGGAAAACGTAATCGACGGAGGCAATGAAAAATCAGCAACGACGCGGAGTCGCGTCGGGCCGCAACTAGCCACTTCCGGTTTCACAATAGCCGGTTCGTGGCCGTCGACGCGAAGTGACACGGAAGCGGTCGTTCTCCGAACGAATCCGCCTGTAGTTCGCGGTCCCGTTCGTGCTGCGACGCATCGATTCGAACGCCGATGATAACCTGCAAAAGGTTACAGAAATTCGTCTTTCGATAACCGTTTCTTGTACACCGAACGAAACGGGAAACACTCGAGATAACTATCAGTCGGACAAGGTGTCTCAGCTAACTTGATCACCTCGAATAATGACTTAACGTTACACTTTATGAAAATTTTTAGGTGTGGGACTTCTGAAATATTCTGAACTTTTGAATGGTATCAAGAGACACATCTTACGAGGTATGTGCTTTTTTGTGGATGGAGGCATTTCTGAGATCTATTTCAAGGACATCTCGATTTTTGAAATAATTTTGGTGTCGACGATAACGACACTCATACTGATTAAAAGTCAATTTGAATTTTCAGATTCTGATGCTTCGTTCTCCCGAAATCACCTACGCCACCACTAAATAATTTTGTCAAGGCGCTCACTTCAATACGATGTATAAATAAAAAAGAAATTATTAAAAGTTTCAAATGGAAATTTGTTTATACTTTCAGTAAGTGTATTAATACACAAACGACACTTCATTCATATTGAACATTTCGTTCACTGAAACGGAAGTTCCCAAAAAACGACAATTTGTCAAGTCTTCACAGTGGCAAGACCCCTTAAAGAAAACGATGTCCGTACATGTATCGAGTTCGTCATGGGGAAAATGTGAATTAAAAACGACGTAAAGTGGGTCTGTAAACAGAAGGCATATGAACTCGAAATATCGTATCGACTTCGTCGCTTAAAAGCATCTTCTCTTTGATGCATATACAGTGTGTTACGAAATGATAGGTTTAGTCACCGTTATGGTGGTTACTCATGAACAAATGCATCAATCAGGCTGAAGTTTTCAGGGTATTAGACACTTATAACAACAAATGTATGTGATAAGTATTATTGAAGAATATCGTGTCATAACGAAACTAGAAATTTTTTTCTGAATGAAGCCAATTTGTGATGAACCAAATTTTGAACGTGTTAAAGAATTTCAAGAAGCAGGAGTAGAGGTAATCTATTTATGATGGACTATCCAGAGAGAGACGATATGTCCAATTTCTCTGCATTCTTTAGTAACACACAATACTTTACTACCTAAAAGAAAACAATTACCAAGTGTAAAATCAATTCAGTATATTTAATAATTTCAATAGTATCCGAAATTTAGTAACTTAATTTAATAACAGTAGAAAAACGTAATGGAATAATTAATGTTTTTTTTGGTTTGTTTACGCACGGGTACCTATAGTATTTTCTTCGAATAAAAGGAAACGCAAACTTACGAAACGACTTAATACCGGTATTATTCCAGTATACACGGAATGGAATAATTAATTGAATACTAGAAACCACTCCGTACTTTCGTTTAATAAGACGGAGTTCCGCTCGTGGACGGAAGCACGCGAAAATTCTCCGGAAATAGTACGCCGTTAGCAAACGTCTATCCTTGAATTTCTCTCTCTCTCTTCCCGGGGGGGGGGGGGGGGGGGGGGGCAAAAGAGCTGGCAAACGATGTCCTTACATCGCAGCCCGAAGTCCTCGAAACGTTACGCCGTCGTGGGCAAATTTACTATGCAAATTAGATGTATTTCATACATAAAAAAAATAAATACTGATGAAAAAAACCAGTTTGCCCGTCCGTGCGGAACGTCTGCCTCGCGAAGAATAATTACGTAATCACGAATGAAACGCTATCACCCCTCTTCGTCCTTTTACCCTCCCCCTCGTGGTCCTGCGAGACCGTCGCAAAAAGTGGCCCTGACACAAAGCTTGCCGGACTTTAATCCGAGTGTTTTTGCGTGTGAAGGTCCAAAAGTTTCGGAGGCAGGGAAAAATACACGCATGGAAATGGAGACGGGAAAGGAGGATCCAGGTAATGATCGAGGGACGATGGACGGAAACCAATATGGAAAATATAGAAAGACGTGGGACGAATTTTAGAAGAGTTTGAACAGTTCGGTAGCCAAAAAATTCTATTTTTTCTTTAAACTCTGCATGTTTGTAGGGGATCTCGATGGAAGCATTGAGCAATTTTTCTTTTTGCTGATATTTGGTTCTTCAGGGTGAAATTCCATCGTGAAAGTTACCGTGGGTTTTCCTATTTTTCTGTGTACAGCAAAATTTGGATTAGTACCCGAAAATTGAGATTGGAGCCCGTGTAATTACTAAGTAGAGGAATCGATGCTAGATATGTAGAATCAATGCCGAAAGTAGAAAAGGACAACGAGTGAAAAAGAAAGAGGCACTGAGCATCGACGCGACGACAAAGTTTATATGCCTGCGTGTCGATAATACAACACTAATGCAACAATAAAATGTTTTTATTCTTCTATTTTTTGATTAAAATGATACCAAGGATGGTATAATTTGGATCAAATTTACTTACTGATTATAATATTTATGGCCCTTAATCAATATCAATAAGTAAATATAATTGAAATTATATCGTGTTTGGTTTTGTTTTAGTCAGAAAAATCTCAAGAATACGTTAGTAAAAGTTTCATTGAAAAAAGAATAGAGAGTATAAAAAACATGTTATGTGTTGTCTCACCGATACATGGGCAATTAATCTTTTTTGGGCTCCCGCTTGGGAAGCCGCCTGCGTGTATACTTGACCATAGTTCCAAGAGGATCCCTTCGATGGTGGGAAAGAACACCGAGTGCTTATACTGTACAGAAAATCCTCGATAAGTGTTTGAAGGCTCCTCGGCACGGACAAGAAAAGATCCCCAGGCGTAACGCTGACTTTTTAATGAGGTTTAGCACAGTAACAGAGCTTGGAGTGTTGAAGCCAATGATATTTGTTTCAGCCGTACATGGCCATTAGTTTATGAAATCTTTAATGTTCAGTGCGGAGGTGCCTTCGAACACTCATCAAAGATTCACTGTAGATCGTTTCGGATAGTAATCCAAGTTTTACTGTATCTTGAAAGTTATGGTAGATATACAAAAAAACTGTTAGAACGAAAATTTAATGACTTCTTATGCTTTATAACACTGCAATGAAACTGATAAAAATTTGTTTTTTTGTTGATTTATTTATTTAACCAGCAAATGTTCAATGAATACATTACACAGTTTTATATACCACAAGAAACCATTGAATTTTCAATCTTATAGTTTCTTGATACTTGCCATAGTTTCCAAGATATACAGGAAAATCGGAAAACACACATTAATTGTTTAAGGGGTGGGTTCACCTTGAAGAACCGAAAATCATCAAAAAGGAAACATTGCTCAATGCTTCTATGGAAGTCCGCTACAAACCTGCAAAGTTTTAAAAAAATTGGAATTTTCAGGATAACGAACTTTGCTTCTGAGTTAGACCTCGAGAAGTCGAAAATAAGTTGAGGGATGTAAGTCGATAAAAGTCCAGGGATGGCAAGGAAGGTAGTATTTGTTAATATTTAAGCACTTACACTTAGAGGACAGAATTAGTAACAGTAATGAAACTTTTAGGTCATCTAGTAGGCTTTCTTCCTCTTTAGAAATCACTCATCCACATAGGGGTAGCTACTCGAAAGTTTTTGAATAATTTGAAGTGTTTTCGCGTGACACAAGTACATGTTATGTTGTCCGACTGTTCGTAGGTGTCGTAATATCGCGGTAATATCCATAGTTTGTACTCATGATGGCTAAAGTTTAAATACGTCCATTCCAAAGATTTCTGGATCTATTTGGGATGTATTTGAACTTTGACCGTCACGGTAGAAACCAGAAACGTTGCTTTGACGTTACAGCTGCGAACGATCGATCAATATCACTTGTATTTAACCCTCCAAGTACTGGACACCCGGGACGTCCGAAGTCGGATCATTTCTGACTCACATCGATAGGTTACTAACACAAAGTCACGGTGGCTCGAGCTCGAGGCCCTTACCGACACTGTAGAAGTTTCGTCGACTAGAAGAAAGGACAGCGAGTAAAAAAGGAAATAGAATGTCTTAGCCCGGCCGTTTTCATAGAATGTCACGCGTCGATCAATTCCCGAATTACACGGACAGCTCTATCACTGTGCGCATATCACTCTCGTAAGCGCGTGACTTGAAGCCGGCACCGTTCACGGAGGGTTAAGTCACGCGGTGTACTTCAAAAGCAAATAACTCGACAATTTTCGAATATTTGATCCTATTTAGGGAGTGATTTTCGAAGAGGAAGAAGCCTACTACATGTCCTACAAGTTTCATTAAAGTTAGTGACCTGAAGTTGGGGTCCTCTCCTTGTCCGAGATGTTCGACCCTTTTCTTCAGCACCTACTACTCTGGACCCATTATTTCCTTCACCGAAACGAAAAGAATCCTAAAACATATCAGAGATCAGTAATCGATCGTGCACAAGAACACGAGGGAACCGAAGAGGATCAAAGAAAAAGGGTTGAAAACCGAAGACTCGCGAAAGACCAAAAACGTTAACGATAAAAAAAAAGGAACGGAATAGAAGCGAACAGAAGAATCAAGTGATACAATTGTCGACGAATTGAACGAAAAAACGGGGAGAAATATCGGGAGGTCATAGAGGGAAAACATCGTCGAAACGGTGACGAACCGACGGTGAAACGGAGAGGACGAGATAATATTACGTAGCGGTGATTTTTCGGGAACGATACAAATTCGAAACTACAGACCGCCGTGGCGGCCAGAAACGCGGCAGATAATATGCAAAAGAGGAGCTTAAAAAGTAATTACCGGTGAAGAGGGCCCCGGCCCCCGGTGGTTTAAAAATTGGCGTGCATAAAAAGTTTTCTAATTTCAGAAGCCAAGGATGTCCGCGCCGACGGCGGGAACGCGAGGGACAGGAGCCAAGAGGAAAGACGACGAAATATAGTTACGTACTTCACCGCGTTACGCGTGACCAAAAGTGAAGCGAAATTTTCGTTCGTGCGACGAAGTGAATACAATTTCGATAACAAAAAAAAAGAAGAGGGAACTGCGCCCCGTCCGTGTACGTTACCGTATAAACTGATCGAAATATCGAAATCGAATCGAAAACGAAAATTCGTGCACCACCGAACCTAGAGCGTTTATTAATTTTCGTAGACGAAACATGTGCCGAAACGGAAAACACAATGGAACCGTCCGTGAAAAATATAAAACCGGGAGCTGATAATTTACGTTTTCTGTAGCGTGCAACTTTTCAATTTGAGTGATTTTTATGAATTTATAAAAAAACGATGGAACAATATACGGTGAAAAGCCGTTTTAATCCTTACTGCTACATACTTGAAAAATAACAAAATTTTTGTGTCAAATATATAACATTTATTGTACTACTGTAGAAATTGGAGGTCTTGAGGAACGCCATCAGAACTCATGATAGGATTGTCTTAAGTCAAAAAACAAAAAATATTCTTAAAATATATGTTTGGGGGTTATCGTCTTACCTATTCTTAATCCAAAAAAACAATCTGGCGATCTTGGCATGTGTCTAAACAAAATGTTGCAAAAAAAAGCGGATATTTTCACGCGTAACATTTGTCCATAAATATAAAATTAATGATCCAAAGTTAACTTCCGTTGGTAACGCGATAATGACGTGAATTATGAATAGAATGTTGCAAGAATTTTTGAAATCGGTCTATAATTATAGTTTGTATCGTGGCGCCCATGGAAAAAAATCGCGTTTTGAGAAAAACGCATTTAAAGTTTTTTTTTTCATTCTCGAATTAATAATATGTATATAGGGCAGTGTTAAAGCTTTTACCTTCAATTAGCCATTCTTGCAACATGCAATAATCATCCCGTGACTTCATATTCCATTTCCAACTCGGTTTTTCCTTTTTTTCAAGCAACTCATGCGCCCTCAGTCTGTACTGATGACAGAATTTGCAGCGTTGCGACTGATATCAATGCCTAATAAGTTCATAACTATTAATAAACGTGCGCATCCTTCATTAAACACGCATGTCGAAATCCAGGTCGAAATTTTAAGAACGTTTCTTCGACGAAAAATGCATCTCAGAGCGAGCTGCCATATATCTAAACTTATTGAAAGTTTCGTTATAATTTTGAGTATATGTTTCCATGCAATGTGTTGAAAGTTCATCAGATGTCAAGTTTTCATGTACAGTAATGTCTCGATGAGTGCGACGTACTCATATCTGATTTGGACCATTTTTGGCAAAGACTTTTAAGGCTGAAAGGTTTTGAGCTCCCATAAATTTGTTTTTTACCCGAAACCGAGCCTCTGCTTAGCTTCTGTTTACCCTATTGTGATTGATTTCAGAACCACCCCCCTCTCCCTCCCACCCTGTGATGGAAATAACGCTGTTGCTCGTGTCGCATTCATCGAGGAATCACTGTACTGAGTTTACGATTCCTTGTACTTTTGGATCTAATTTTTCAAGTCCTACTATATTTCCGCGAATTTTGAACTGAAACCTTGAAATAACATTCTTAAGATGCTATACGATGACAATACACAAAAAAAATCGATTGTTCGAAATATTTTGATCGGAGGGTACCCTTAAATGTGCTCCCGGTATGTGGTGAAATTGTCCTTTGACTGTTATTTTGTGAAGCGATCCTCTGTTTCCGGAAGGGGGGATTTCGTCATTTTGTTGAAACGGACACGCGGCTTTGTAAAATTCCGCGGTCAAAGTGCCGTCCTGGTTCATACTTAGCAACTCGCATTTATCATTCGCGTAGCACGGTATCGCTCCATTAACCTAATTATGCAGCTACGTGGCAAAGAGCTATTGCAACTGTGTGCACCGACAAACCGACGCCGGTAGGAAATTGTTAAACACACAAATCCAAGTTCCGTACGGTATTCCGCAACTAATACTCTTGCGCAACTGAACTGAATATTATTAGTGAAATATTACAAATTTGATCGAACTACTAATTACCGGTACTGATAGATTCTCTTGTACCATAGTAACAAAGCGGAGTTTAACAAGTATATCTTACAGATTACACAAGTGAGCTGATTGTCCTCGTTCGCATTTTGAGGTTACGTGAACCTTGACAAAAGTGAATTACCGATTGATACAGCTAAGTATGTGACTGTTTTCTGAAAGTGAAGAGCAACGAGAACTAAAGGGGTGCGTACTTGCGATAATTAAATAGCGTAAACGCTTATTTTACGTGGACAATTTACTTTATTCACTGGTTACATCGGATGAAATGCAGATGAAAACAATCATTAACCCTCTGACTACGGTATCGGAGTCATTTTTGACACGTCCCGAAAGCGACACGCACACAGTGACGGAGCTGTTTCTGTAAGTCAGAACGTAACCGAGAATTTGTGACATTGCATGGAAACGGCCGAGCTGAGACGCCGCAGAAATATTCACTTACGTCTTCGGCTCATTCCCTATTTCTTTTTCATTAGCGGTCCTTTTTCTACCTGGCAAAACTTCTGCGGCTCGTTTTCGAAGTCGCGATGGAAGTGTCGAAACAGAGGACACGAATTAGTTCCTTCAAACGCTCTGAAGCAGCAAGATGTGTCCGATGAGTTAGAAAATTTATTTTAGAAAGACTGTATTTTATTGGTTTTGTTGTATCTCTTAACAAGGGAACAGCAATAAACATACTTGGACATGCGATTATTGTAAGAGGCATGCCTACAATTACCATTTTACACAAAATCATACAATTCGACGACAGTAAAGTACAAAGGATAACTGCAGTTTTATCGATTTTCATTTTTTTACACAAATAGACTAAATATTATTTACAGTCTACTTATGTACAATAGTGATAATGAACAACATTGCAGTTGTCGTTTGTACATAGTTTGCTGCCATCGACACAATGCTATATTATATCGGTGAGAGCCTTGAACGCAAGCACCTTCAGTGTGTTGGTGGAATATCGGTGTGGGGTCAGAAATGACCCTAGGACAGTATTCCCTGCTCCAGTAGTCGAAAGTTTAATACATCTTCAGTCTGGATAAATCATCCGACGCGTAAACTCTAAATTCGCATACACGAATATTATTCTTAGCAGATATTACTTATTATTTTCTTATGTTGCAGCGCGAATAAACTATTAGTTAAAATTTCATTGTTTGTCGATCCCACGACAAATCCACCTGAACAGTTCTTTTTCCAATAAAGTTCGATCCTCGAGAATTTCACTAAACACTCGTAACCGTTCGCCAACGGGGTTGACTATGTAGCTTGGTCATCGAGCGAAAATCCGATTACCGAGCGAACGCTTCTCGAAGTGTATCACGAAGTTTAACATCAGCAAAACATCTCGAGTCTAGTAAAGTTTAACTGCAATTTCCTGGCGGTGAACTCGACGGAACATACGGAGGAACGCGGGCACGGCGTGATTCCATTAGAGCAGCCCCGCGCGCGCGGTACGACGGCGGCGATGGCGCATTACCACAAATTTTCAAGACGCTGTTTGCGGTGGCGGTGGGTGGCTCGAGAGTACGCCGGAAAGAGCATTTAAGACGTCTTTTCGACGCACGGAAGTCGTGGGCCACTCGTCGTATCGGCTGCATTCGCGAAACCGGCGATCCCCTACCGATAATTGGCGGTTTATATTACATCCGTGAAACTTTCGAAGGAAGTATCCTCGATAGACCCCTCTAATTATCGTTCGACTTTCCCGCTTCTCGACCAGTTACGAAACTCTTACTGTGCCGGAAACGGTGGTGGTAATATTGAATCGGAGTTCGTTACGGAACTCTGTGCTGCACGATTCGAAAGTCCTGAGTTGACAAAATTTTCAGATGTACCGTACACCTTGCAACTAGGAAACAAGTGTCTGATGAATGGGTCTATAATTTTCTTCCTTCTTCCTTTTTTTGCTGTTGTTTCTGGAATATAACAATTACTGATTGTATCTGATTTTGAGTGTACGGTTTTATTTGTAGATCGATGCTGTCGATGAATTTAAAGTCATTCACTTTGGTAGTTAAATCGGTGTAAACAACGAAACTCGCAAGTATAATAGTTTGTAAGATGGATATTGAAACAAACGCATGAGGAAAGATAGAAGAAAATAATAATAATAGGTTGTATGTTAGAGGCTACTAAGAGTCTTTGAATATATAATACACTAACGTATGACAAAATATCTTGAAATCTATCAGTAGTTAAATTTTTCTGTGAAAAAGAATTTACCCTGCGAATAAGCAAGTGACAGCAAAATCTGATTAATGTTCCGAATACTATTATGAGTGCAGGGTGACTTAGAGAACAATTGTGAAAACCTTGATGAATTACTTCGGAAATCATTCTAAGTAAAACATATCATATAAACACAAATCCTAATTTCAAGACTCAACTAATTACAACACTTAAAAATTCATACGAATAATACATTACATCGTTTACATAATTTGCTGATTTATCTATATTTATGTGCTCTAAAGTATACATTCTCTCGACAATAAATTATACTTTACACTTTTTCTTTTCTATTAGTCCTTCGTATCCAGCTTCAGATTTAACTACGCCAACAGTAAACTTTTAAAATCGGATTTATAAGTGTATAACACTTTTTGTTTGTCACGACCTCCAAAAATAATGTGTCGAAATTTCTTATGCCCCTTATAAATCATCTTCCAACAAGAAAAACATTATTATATGTATACATGAGGAAAATAAGTCTGTTTACTAGACTGTTAATATCGTTATTCGAATCAGTTCATTACGTGACACCCTGTAGAAATCCCAAATATCCACAAGCTCACGAACAAATTAATCATTGCAGATACATGGAATACCAATTTAGGCTACAGTAAACTCTAACGTGAAGAAGATCGAAATAGAACAACCAAAAATTAAAGTAGCTTCGTGGTATACACTGACAAAAATATACAAACACAACGATAACCAACTGCTGTACACCCATCAACTGTAGGCTCAAAAACCCATCCAAAGAATCTTCTTACATGAGAATCATATAGGCATGATACTGTAATACAATCGACAATTTACAAACTTAAGCCTTAATACATAATCTAAAAAAGTGTGTGAATAGGTGGTCTGAAAAAGTGACAATCAAAGAATCAGTGAAAATGTACGAGAGTGTAACTAATGTTTATAAGTAGTTTCGAATGTCAACGTAGACAAAATGTAACTACATTTGTGTAACTACATTACTTTAATGAAGATAAAAAGATACATACATATATATCCTTCTGATATCCGCACAATAAATTCCCAAAGGATTGATATTTACATCAAGATTCATAGTCGAACCATAAAGATACCCAGAACTCTCTATGACTGTGGAAATTTTTGCAAAATGAGAAGTATCCTGGCTGACTGATATTCAGAATCAGGATGACGAAGTGTCCGTACGCCACATCATTTCGCGGCTCGCGTATTAAGAACTCTGTCGCCGTCGTCGTATCCCAAAACCGATGGCCTGCTCGTGAGGATTTTGCTAGGATAGGCTAGGTGTCGCGAGATCGCTTGATCCTTACCCCGTTAGATTTCTAGTCCGTCGGAGCGACGCTTGAGAAAGGTGCAACGAGTATGAACAGCCACGAAGAAAGGTGAAAAGAAAAAACAAATGAGACATCTCGACTCTGGAGTCCGTGGGCAATGGAACGCTGAGAACCAGTCTGACGCAGTGTTTCGCGAGCTGTTGCCACCGACTAGGTATAGAATAGACCTATCATCCAATGCTTTTTTCTGTCCCACGTTCATAGGGCTACGTAGCCCTGTTACCATTTTAGTGTCAATACCCGACGTTACCGATAAAGCATGAATTCTGAGTATTATT
>NW_015374071.1:380304-387641 GCF_001272555.1 Dufourea novaeangliae | reverse complement strand
TCGCAGCAACCTCCTCGTGGTGAGGCCTGGGCAATCGGTATTATCATCGGTAAAGTACTGTAAACTGATGACAATATCGAGCTAATGGCTGCGAACTTCGAATCTATCTCATAAAACCACGTTCTATATTATATCGAACTAGGATTATTTTAGAAATCGATATGAGATTCAAAGTGTAAAAATGTCTAGTACTTTGAATGTTTTAGAAAAGTATTCGAGATAAAGATGTATGGAACTACTGAAAATTACTTTAGATTCCTTTTCCTTATTCTGTAAATTCTTTGATTGGAATATGAATGTTGCTGGAAGTATGAACATTTTCACAGGACAATGATATAAATGGAACTTTAAAACTTTTTTAAGTGTTACAGTGATATTTCGTTATATGTTCCATAATGTCAATAATATTGATTTCCTTGCAACATCCACAATTATTACAAATGTCAATATAACGAAATATCTTTTATGCGATGTTTGTGGTGTAATAAAAATCTGTGTTTCGATTACGTTTTTGATACGTATTACTCACTTATATGTAATAATATAGAATAAAAATATACTATTAGTCCGATATTTGAAAATATGCATGCGTTCGTTGTCACTGTTAAACTGTTGTAATAACAATGGAATAATAAAATAATTTACTCAAATGTACATAATAATACATATACATATCCATAAAAACAATATTAAACGCAATAATTTTTTTGTACGCGAAGAAAAACTAATATAGGTCCGTCGGGATTGGAACCCAAGACTCCTTTCTAATACGTCTACTTTACAGTGAACGGACGGAAGAGAATCCGTTCACGACCATGGTCTCTTCGATGATTTTCCGACGTACCGAACACTCATGATCTGACAACATTGTACTTTAGACTCGACAACACTGTAGAAGTTAGACTAGTTGAGCTCGAATGGATTTAACGTAGTTCACAAATTCACCGTTCTCAGAACGTAGAGGGCAGCAGAAAATCCCTGACTTTTTACACTATCGGTATTTCAGAACATGAGACACGAAGTCCCATAAGATGATAGGTCTATCCTATACCTCGTCGGTGCTGTTGCTAAGGCTAAAGAATTCGTGAATATTCCTTGAAAGCATTCATTTTCAAACTCCATGGTTCCATGGATCACCCTTCTGTACTTGGATCGTAAACGTGGAAGAATCTGAAATCGATGAAGGTACAGGAAACCTAAGCATTTCCATATTTTAAAGAAACTATACAAGGTGTCACGTGGAGCATCTATTTCTTTTAATGGCATAATTAACCCTTCGTTGTCTAACCGATTAACCATCTAACCATTTTGGCAGATAAATCGAACGCCAGATCGGACGGCTTTCATCTGGATCATTGCTGGTTGTCTATATAATTTGTTTACGCATGGTAACATTGGTCATGGTAGAATCGATATGTTATTGATATTTTTCAATAAACTCTTAGGACTGTAATAATTTATTCGATTCTGTCGATCTACTGAAATTCTCGCGGATTATCCGAACCAAAGATTTCCAAATTGCTCGATAAGACGCGGACCCAACATAACCCAGACCTTGGTGGCACGTTAAATCACCACACTGTTTCAGATTTGTTTGCGTAAATATATCGAATTACACGTTCATCAGACGAGAATTAAAAGCTTATGTGTACGTATAAGGACCTACTGTAAACACACATAACCTCGTATACACATGCCCTACGCTGGAGCAGAATACTTAGATCTGGATATTTAGATATTTTAGGATATTTCGACATATTAAACTTTACTATACTTTAACAGTTGAATGATTGTATTGTATAGAATTTTTAGGCGCTGTATAAGATCAGATGGTGACTTAATGCACACCTATTGGTACAATTCCTGAGTTAGTACATCTCTGCTTACTTCGTTCGGAAGACCCTTTGATACAACCAGATTAGGTAATACTAATCTTCTTTTCCTTGTATTATATTTAGTGCTAGTTCACGTAATTCCGTCTAGTACCAAAGTGCAACGTACGAGTAAGCCTAAAGCCACGTTTACAAGCCTCAAAGACTTTTTCATTGGTGTAGAATCCAGCGTTCGCGGTGAAGCGGGCAACACGTAGCGTCTTAAGACGTGTCTCCGGGCTCACATCGCGACAACATAATAGGTGCTTCATTCTGCACTGAAAGCAGTTTCTCCCCTGGCTCTTATTTAGACGTCTCGGGATTCCGTGATTCACTTTAGACACGCGCAACTTCGTGCCCTATTGGTTTACTTTGCCTTCCAGGACATCAGTTTCAGGATACCTGAGATCAATTGAAGACGATCGAATCGCATCGATAACCATTGAACACAATGAACTACTATAAATAAGCCCTATATTAGATTTAGAAATTCTACTAGTCACCTTAATGATTACAGTATCGTCTCAACTGTAGACCACACAGTTCCATATGTAGTCAGAATAATTTTTGATAAATGTATGTAAGACCGGACACGAAAATCAAATAAATTCAATGATAACTGAATCCATTAATTTGACCGATAGCGATACTGGTTATAAAATATATTAAATTATTCTTATCCACCCTATCTATAGTGTTAAGCACAGCAGCCTGGTGACAATTGTGTAAATTTATGTTAAATATGATTTTAATAAGCTAGCAGAATAAACAAAAGTTTTCATAAATTTTACTATAAGTTACAACAGTTTGTTCTGTTACACGCAGTGCAGTATAGTGATCACTTATCTATATTTAAAATCAGATTTCAATGTTTAAGGTAAATGATTCTATCGTGTTATTTTTTGCTTCGATGTAGTTTATTGTCTTTGTTTTCATAATGTGAAGAGTGACGTTGTGCCTAATCTCGCCCCCCTATACTGGTCTTAATTTCGCCCCGGGGATACATGTGCTTAATATGGTAAGCTGTTTTCGAGCTACGTAATGGGAGTAAAATGGACTACATAGATATACTGTGGATGCTTCAAATGGTGCTACGAGCTGGGTGCATCTAAACCTCAAAGAAGTTTCAGTGCGATTACTGTATCTGATTTCATTCTTCAGTTTCTGTTTTATGTTTAATCGATAAAAACATTATTTTTATATCTTCATAAATAAAGGAATTCGCACAGATGTAAAAGTCAACTATAAAATTTATTTCAATCAACTAAAAATTGTTTAAGTATTAAAACTACGTGGGACGAAATTGGGAATCCTTATTTTTTAAAAGTAAACAATGCATCTTCCTAAATTTTTACATTTAATTTTGTTTCTATGAACTTTTATGAAAAAATGATAATAGAATTTCGAAATTCAGATATTACAGTGACTATACAATATTTGTCAAACTTTAATGTAGATTGATTTCGGAACAAAAACCAACAAACCTTAGGGGGGACGAAATATGGGCCCCCTTACTCTACTTCTATAATTTTTCGTTGCTTGTACAGAGTCCGCGATAAGAAGTTACACAAACTTCTGTGTTTGCGCCGAAAAGACTATACCATCTATACAGTAATGTCTCTTTTTACTAGCTCAAGATTAATCATTTTTGAAACTGTGGTAATAGAAAATGCATATTACGGAAATCCACAGACTACCGAGTGAATTTTCCATCGACGGTACTGATTGTTAATAGAAAGTATTCTTCGAAGTTGCATTGATACGAATTTAAACGTTTCGCCAGAAAAGAATAACAGTGAGTTCTCGAACTTTGAGAAGGACACGAAGGTCTTTAATGCCCGCGCCAAGGATTATTCGACTGTTCGTTGCACTGTTCCTCGGGGCTTTATATTATTCAACATATTGCCGTGAATCATCCGACTGAATGGGGGAAAATTTTATATGCCAATAAAGCGGGCGTGTAGCAGACCGATCAGAAGCTCCGCTAATACATGAGGGATAAAGCGGAATCCCTCGATGAATAGCTTTGTCTCGGAGCCCCCCCCCCTCGCGGCTAACCCCGTTAGTTAAATCCTCAGTACTCTTTAAATTGATTCGATTAACAGAAAAATCCTTTCCGGTCGAATAATGGCAGGTTTTGCGCCCGCGGTTCATTATGATTTTAATACGATTTCAATTATCGCCGACCGAAACGGATCGTTTCGAACGAATCAAACTTCCCATTGAACGTGGTGAACACATGGAAAGAGAAACGCACAGATGAATGAGATCAGTTCCACTTCTTTTTTCTTTCCTTTTTGTGGTCCTTTATATTTAAAGCATTCAAAGAAGCAATCGAAGAGGTAGATTCGCGATGGAGTGCTTCGAGCAATCGCCATAGACATTCTGCGTGTTGATTGAAGAATTTTAGTTTTTTGGCGATCTGAAAAAATCCATAATCGGTTGGTTCTTGAATTAAACGTTTTCAAGACTAACGGTACAATACGTCTCAAGGTAACTGTTACAATGTCCGCTGTGATATACGCTCAGAAATTCAAGTATTTATCTATGTAAATAAAATTTATGAAGATAAAAATGCATTAGATGTTCAAAAGCCAAGATACATGAACGGGCTAGAACTGGATGTTCAAGCTGTCGAGTTGGACGTTATTAAATGTGTTACACTTTACTTGGTTGGACTTTATTAAATGCAGTAATATTCTTAAATTTAAGCACACCATAAAGTGTGTAAATAGCTTCAAATAACAATATAACGAATGTCATAATATCTCACATAATCTACAAAAAATGCATGAAAATAAAAATATGTTACACAATTTAGTATCTTTTTTTTTATAAATGTGATAACGTTCGAAACAGACAAGTTTATGCGATGGTACACCAATAAAATTCATAAACGTAGAAAAAATTCTCATGGTAACAATGGAAATGGTTACGTCCGTTTTGATGGGAACGAATTATTCTTATTATAAATGTAAGAAATGTACCTAAACACATTTATCATGACTACACTGAAACAGTGCAATGCGTTGCTAAACAAAATAGGAGATGTCCCTGATCGGAATCGACAATATGTTGAAAGTAAAAGGCTAGTAACCATCGGCCAGGAAATCGAACTGGCACCATGGACAAGCGTCGCGTCGTTCAGTAAGTGTTAATATCCCGTAGATCGTTTCATTCCAATTTTTTCCAGGACACTGCGTACTCGGAAAAGAGACAGAGAGAGAAAAAAAAAACCATGTCGGTGGTCGGACGGATGAACAGAGAAGAGGAAGGGGGCTGGCTGGCTATCGCGAGCGGGCTCCTTTCGCTCTCCCCGGCTGGGACGAACAATAGAAAATGAGGAAACGGGAAAATAAACGGGGTGGAGCGGAGGAGGAATCGTAGAAAATTAGGAATGAGTATCTAATAACTGAAAAATGTGTCCTGGTATCCCAGGGAGCGGCGACGGTGCGGTGGCGGCCGCCGGAGAAGAACGTGCGGGGAAAGTCAATGAGAGGCTCTCTCACCCAGCGAACGACGAGACGGCGCAGAAATGAGAGTCGTATGAGAGGAATGACAATGGTACGACCGGGGGGCCACAATGGAGAGGGGTTTAAAACTTCAACCCCTCGTGGAAAATTTACAGCGGACTGGATCCGGCGCGTCATTAAACACGTTGTTTCATAATTCATGCTACGATATATCCGCTCCCTCGTTACGCGAATCCTTCTTTTCCTTCGAGGGATTCCGACACGCTGAATTTCGAAGGATCGCGCGCGGTGACCGTTTCGTACTGGGTGTCCCATAATAGTGATAAGTCCTTGAAAGGGGTGATTCCCGGGGTGACTTGAAACAACTTTTTCCTTAACAAAAAAATTCTCCGAGGCTTTATTAACGAGATATTAACGAAAAACCACGACCAATCAGAGCGCGAGTCTGCTGACTGAGCTCCTGCGGTAACGATGGCTACATGCTACCGCGGGAGCTTAACCGACACACTCGCGCTCTGATTGGTCGGGGTTTTTCGTTAATATTTCGTTAACAAAGCCTCGGAGAACATTTTTGCTAAGGAAAAAATTGTTTCAAATCACCCTAGGAACCCCCGTTTCTGGGAGTCGAAGCTATTTTGGGATACCCTGTATGTACCTTATTTTTCACTCAGCGAAGAGTCGAGAAAATATTTTTGATTTGAAATACGCCTCATTCCAGAATTGAAAAGATAATAGATTTGTTATTGGTTCAACTAATATAATGGAAGAGGAAACTTTCATAAGATGCAACGAGTTTTTTATTTTATTCTTAACCCAATAACATACTTAAGGGAAGAAAATTTCCACTTCTCCTCTTGTCTTTATGAAATACTCTGTAAACTGTCGCATAAAAATCCGCAGTCTATTTCTCACCAATGCGTGCACTTGAGCACCGATCAGTCAAATATGTCTGTATCCATTACTAAATATTTTTACTTGTGTGAAAATTTGTAAACACAGATATCGGTGTGGTATTATTTGCTCTGGAATGTAATGTCAACTGTTAGTTATAAAAAGGTTCGATACATGGGAAACAAATAATATCGAACAACGATCAATGTTTACTATAAGTAGAAACACCGAAAAATAGTCGGACAAAATATCAGCCACATTCACAATCACGCCATTCCCAACGTATTTTTAAATTTGATCCCTTCGAGAAGGAAGCTTCACACTGCGAAAATTATATTATGTATTATATTATAGAATTATTCCTTCGCGTATGCTCTCTTTCTTTTAGCCTGTACGAAAATTACAGAACACCATGTACATTCCCGTTATACTCCATGAATTATTTATTTACTTGTACACGAGTAAACCTTTTATACCAGAAAGTACACAGTGCCGCAAAATTTGTGGTACAACTGCTATAGGAGATGATGAAGAACTTCAAATGCTTCCTGCTAACTTTCAGGGGGAGTTCCCCTCTAGTGGCGGACACTTAAGGTTTTCCTTCGAAAAATAAAAAACAAATACCTATGTTATTTTCTTTTCATTCTGCATAAACTGCAAGTTAACACCAATAGAAATGAAAGTAAAGAAGCAAAACAACCAACATTATCATAATACTAAAATTAAATTAACTCTGGTATATGATTTCAAAGGAACATTGAATGGCACCTACAGGGTGGGCCATCTAACGTTTGGAATTAGAACTAAAGGTTATTTTGAGGTTGGAAGGTTTGATGACATTTCCGATGTGACAGAAAGTTAGTTTTATGTTTCACATTTATGAAATGGGTCGCTTTTCACTTGAACAAAGTTGGGAAATATTCAAAACTTATTTCCAAAGTGGTGAGTCTTCTACTCAAACTGTAAGAAATTTACGAAAAAAATGTGACAAAAAGGATGTGCCAAAAACGCAGTTTGTGGATCAATTTGTGAAGCGATTTCGTGAAACTGGATCGTTGTTGGATAAAACAACCCGTGTACGTACTCGTCCAGTGCGCTCAAC
>NW_015374071.1:363119-379824 GCF_001272555.1 Dufourea novaeangliae | reverse complement strand
AGCCGTTAAGGACAAGTGTTACGCTAACCATCCAGAGACGATTGACGACTTGAAACATGAAATCGAAGTTGCCATTGACGAAATAGAGGCCCAAACAATCGAAAATGTACTGAAAAATTGGACTGATCGAATGGGGTATTGTAAGGCTAGCCGTGGCAGTCATTTGAATGATGTTGTCTTCCATTCCTAAATGGAAAGGTTCAATCTTTCTAATAAACTCATAACTTTGAAAAAATATTCATTAGTTTTTTTTTTATAGCCGATTCAAATTCCAAATCTTAAATGGCCCACCTTGTATTACCGGACATATCGAAAATAAGTAACGTAACGCAGACGGCTTCAAACTAGTTTATAACGATCATAACATTCCTGATATATTGATACTATGTACCTAATATGATCATCAAAATGACTCAGAAATATCGGCACAAGCCTTGTGAGTCCATTCTTGGTAGCTTGAACATTGAATCCAGTCATCATCATTGCTCCCTAAGTAAACAACACAGACAGTTTCTCTGTTTGGGGATTTCAGTGGCAATGCTCTGGTTTTCTCTATCTTCTTGGGTCTATTTGTCTTTTTGAACTTATTCCCCAAGTTTCTATTATATTTTTTAACTTTTTCGTGTTTCCACTGCCAAACATACAGCTAATGTCCGATAGTAGGTGTCTTCCGGGGCTAGGTTAACCATTCCTAAATAAAGGAACAAATTTTAACTCCTTCTACCAATTTCTCTGAAAGAAAAACCACACAGATAGTTACGACCACCCACCCGGGCTGTGATTAATTTTAATCGAAGACCTCCCAAAGATCCAAACCGAAAATACGATTCCCAACTAATTGGTAATTTTCCTTAACTTTACGAAAGCAAGAACGTTCACGATCACTGGGGTGGGCTTCTCGGTTACCGCGACGAAGACTTGACTACGTATCGAGTTCACAGCTGAACCAATGCGCGCGGTCGAGTTGGTTCCGCACACAACGCAAGTTAACTTCGTTTCATTGACAAGCAGAAACAGGATCGAGAAGTACGTTCAAAGTTTCGGCACGTAAGAAACCACCACCACCACTCTTAAAGAGCCGGGTATCCGTTTACCGGTTGCCGTCTGTCCGATTGAATATTTTACGACTTTATCTCGTTAAGTGTCTGTCCAAGTCAAGAGAGCGGACGTGGACTCGCCCCGCCTTTTTGCGAATGTATAATCTGCCTCGTTTCTCTGTATCCCTGACTCGGGAGGATGGGGTAATCACCGATTTCTCGAAACTCGTCGAACTTCTTCAAGTCTGTTAACTTCGCTGGATTTATTTATCCAATTAAGAATTTCTTTGGCAGCACTGACTGTCGCATACAAACGACACCTGAAAGGAGATTTCCCTTTATCCCTACAATATCCTGCCCGATGATCTGCAGCCATTGATGTCTGCGAACAGTGGCATTCGTGTGGCACGTCCCCTTTCTAGGATTCGTTTTAAGTTGGGCAATGTAAATTAAATATGATCTACAATTAACGACATTATTTGTTGCGCTAGCAGACCTTGTATCATTACTGGTCTTCTTTGTCTGCTTTGATTGCTGAGTTTTTATTGTGACTGTTCGACTATTCTACGTAAATAAAATATGGTATTAAAGAAACGGTTTCAATTACTTTTTTAACACAAATATAAAATAGGTCGTAGCAAAGTTAGCTGAATTAGATTGTAAAGTCTCGGGTCAGTTACGACATTCGTCAGATTTTTCCCCAACACAAGATCACTTTTTCTGTTATCGGAAGCTCCTTCTAAGAAACAAACCGATAATCAAGAGTTTGTATTCGCAGGGTTTGAAGAATTCATAAAATCATGAAATGTCAATTTTTAGAAAAATGGAATGCATCAGATGATAACTCGTCGGAAGAAAGCTATTAATAGTCACGGTGCACACTAGAAACGAAGAAAAATTATCTTCGCCAAAATATGTAATTGTGTTTGTTTCTATCTATAACAACAGCAATTACATTTGTTTCAACCAAATAGAACTGTCTGAACTTTTGTTTAGACATTTCTGATCTAAACTGTACGTCACCATTAATCAGCATATTGGGAAAAGGTTGAAATACAGTTTAGATTTATCGTTTACCAATTTATTACGTAGATATTGAAAATTCCACGATTTTTTCAATAGCTACCATTTCGTCGAACTTTAACATTACGAGTTTCGTGTGACTCTTCCTTGCTGTGTGGCAACAAAATGATATCGTTATCGTTAGTACATTTTGAGCTCCTCTTTACAATACTAAGGGGGAAACAAATTATGTAATCCCATTTAAAACAATAAATTGTACCCATTCTTGTTCAGGCTTCGTCACGTTCGTAGGATTTCCATTATTTTAAGCGCGATTTAACACATATCTTTTTACCAAACATTCGACGCATATTTACTATGTATACCAAAACTAACAGACCAAATCCGCAGTCTAGGTATACATATATCAGAAATGGGCATTATATAGATAAAAAATTATTTAAATAACTGTTCGAATAAAAGATACTTTATCTTTATTCGTTTGAATCCGTCGATTGAAGAAATTTATTCGACGAGAATAATTATCCGACGAATAAAAGATACTTTTTGTATTCGGGGCGTTTTATTCATAGCGTCGATGATATTTTCATCTTTTATTTGTATCTTTTATCCGAAGGCATCGAATAAATCTTCAAGTAACTTTAGTCAGTCAGCCAGCTCAAAAAACCGCGCTGATAAGCGTCGAGCGTCGAATGTCAAAGGCCAGCGACCGATAGTCGGCATACAATATAAACAGACGTAGATCAGATAAGGAATCATGCACCAATGAAAATTTAAAGTTTTACAATTTTCAATATATATATATTAATGAAAGTGTCACGAATGAATTGAAGAGATTCTCATGATGAAAATGCGTCCAAATTCGAGTGTAATTGAACAATTTTTACTCATCCGTAATGTTGCGGATGAAAATGATATACATATTATTGAAAATAGTCTGAATGATATCGTTTTTTTTTATTCAAGCTTCGAATAACGAATAAAATTTTTGTATCATTTATTCATTATTCCAAATTTTTATTTATATACCAAATTTGCCCATCTCTGGTATATATGTACGTACTTGTGTGGCGGTACTTTGTAGCACAACTTATATTGCAATAAAACGCTGCTATGAATCAATATTCTTTCAACTCAGCTAGGATTTATAAATGTTTACTACTTCGGTAAAGTTCTCTGAAATGTTATAAAATGGTGCACGCACTCAGAGACACCAAATTTACCTATTTAAATAAAAAACAATACAAAAAAACCATAGGTATTTGAACAGTTTTCAAGTATGTCGAATAAAAGTTGCGATAAAAAACTTACGATAACATAATTTAACCCTTAAGGGGTTATGAAAATAAATAGGTATATTTCTTAATAAATCGACGACTAAAAATCAATTGCATTAATGTACGATTTCTTTCTGTGAAATCATTCGAAGCGTTTCAGAGAATCGGGTACATCGATAAAAGTCGAAATTGTTTACGTAGCGGGCAACTCTGCAGAAGCTCACGCGTCATCTAAATGTGAGGGTGATACGTACGGTAGCCAAAGTGATAAGAGTCATCGACTGTATCGACATGGACCAGTTTTTTCCATTTCTCTTTCCAACTATTCCGAGTCATCGTTCGCGAAGTAACGGAGAGATACACAAGACGAGACACGTGCTTATGTCGGCTGAAGAGACTCAAGATCGAGCGGGATGGTGCTACAAATTGCGCCGATATCTCTGATAACGGTGACAAGGTTCCTGCAACGTTTCAGCTACAGCGCGCGATGGCTGCGCAGCTTTGCAAAGCCACTTTAAGGACGATATCGGAGGACAGGAGAGTCCATTACGAAGAAGTTGTGGTTTACATTGCCTCATCAGGAAGTCGTTAGCCTGGCTCACCGACACCTTCTGCCCTCCGTATTCACTCAACCCCCCCTTTCTCCATCCCTGATGTCGCTCGTCCTTGCACCCTTTAGTTATTCCTCGTGAGTAAGAACTTCTCTACGCGGGCTTGATAGAGACAATCCAGTAACGTATCCGGTGGAACAGCCTCTATAAACTGACAGAGCGAATTTTAAGAGACCCAGGGATAACTTCTATTTTTCGTGGTGGGGGAATTCAGCATTTCGGGCGCCACATAAACATCCCTTAATCTTTCTTCAGTTATCCAATTTATTCGAGAGATTGCGGCCACCGAAGGGAATTCACTTAATTCTCTTGAATGTATTGTCGAATCGATTCGACCAGGATTTGTTAGGAAGGCGGGTATCGTCATGACGAAATATAGAATTTTGTTTTTCAAACAGATCTTTTGAAGAGATCGAATCGCTAATCTCGATTATAAACAACTGAGATTCACGAGATTAGTTGGGTCTGCGGCGAATCCAACATCGACAAAGTTAGTTTATATCCTCTTGATCTTGAATTGGAAACACAATCGGCATCCTGTTTAAATACCCGTTGGACCAGACGGATGGATACCCCGAGCAAACAGGAATGAAACTTTCGTCGATGTGAGCGCCATTGAAAGAAAACTTTCGGGCTTTGATCAGCGACGGTTAAACCGACTGCGCTTCTGGATGAACCGGCACGCGTAATTTTTTTTTCCGCTCTTTTAATTATTTCCTTATCGATACTTCGGCAATGGAGATCACATTCTAAGCTAGGCGGTAGTCAATGGTTTTAACTATATCTAACGATGCTACAACAGTTTGAAAAAGTGTCACATCTGCTCTTTGTAAAGATTCGATTAAATTCATTATAATTCTAGGTCATTCCATCGCATCGCAGCATTTGTGTGAAATTAAATTTAAGTGGAAGAATACTGCACGTACAATCACTTTCAAACACTGTCTGTGATTTAACCGTGTTCAAAATTATCTGTCTTCTCAATGTGTGGTGGTTTAATTTCCCAGAAGAAAGTGAAAGAATTTGATGCATATTTTCTCAGTAATTCAGTGCAATTCATGGAACAACAACCAGCGTCGATTCGAGACGTGACATTTTTCGGAAAATCTGAAATTCAGAAATTACTTGGAATTCCGTGAAATGTTCGAATGTAATTTGCTATTCAAGACATCACTATGACCGAGCTACTGATAAAGTACACAACCGATTGTAAAATAAAATGCATATTTTCTTACATAATTCAGTCTGTTTCGTGTAATAACAAACAGCGTCGGTTCGAGAGGTGAAATTTTCCGAAAATTTGAAATACAGAAACAACTTGAAATTTTCTGGAATCTTTGAATATCATTTGATATTCAAGAGATCCCTATGACCGAGATATTGCTGGCGCGCGGTTTGTACCGTGAGGGAACTTTCGCGACGAAATCAACTGGAGGCAAGCCTCCGGGGGGTTCGCATCAAAGAAAACCAAATTCGAGCCAAGTTTTATCGATGCAAATATTCTTTTTGATTTAGATGTCGCCGAAACACATCACGTCCGACTTGCTACGCCCTTGTACGGGAAACAACTGCCCCAGAGCGTGTCGGTGCCCATGGGACGACGACACGCTTCGCAGATAACTGAATTCCAAACTCGTGCGCCTCCGACTTCCATATTTTTCCCGGCTATCGTGGCGCTACCAGGGAAATATTGCAGATCCTCCTTGAACGATGTCGCGGCGGCATAGGAGGGAAAAAAACAATCGAACCGCTGGACACCGTAGAATTGATTATTAATTCGAGATTCACGGAAATATTAACAAAAATATCAAACTTGAAAATTTAAGATAGTTTTCTGTTCTATCCATCCGAATTCTGTCTAATTTGTTCCGCAAACTTTCGGAATTTCAGGAGGAAGAGTGGGATGAATTTTGTTGCCAGTCATTCGAAGTGATTGGATGAAATTACTGGAGATTTGCTTGCGGCGTTTCGAATTATTATAATTGTTGCGTCAACTGGAGGACTTCATTTGTAATTTCGTGAACGAAAACTGTCAGGAATAATCGTCGTTTGTGCGTCACATTGGAAAGTAAATTTTATTATTTAATGAGGCGATATTGTGTAATGTAATATCGTAAGATAAGAATTCAGCATTGTTCAATATAAATTTACGTGAATACAGTCTTGTGTAAATCTGAACTAAAACTCACATCCAGTTTTTTTGTGAAACAATACTATACTGTTTTCATTTTTAGGAAACTTTCAAATGACTCAGATTTAACCCAAAATTTTATAAAAGTATCCCGCACCAGTACTATATTAAAATACATAGTACGTAAGATAAAATTTAATGAAATTTGATGTATTTTTTCATTTATTTTCAACATGGGTGGGCTGTTAACAATGCGAATAAGTCTCTATTGAAGTTTTACTTTTGTATGTTACTTCATAAAAATCTATATAGCGCATAAACAGACACTCTACAGTTATAATTCTGTATAAATTAAAGATGTGAATCAAAGTACTTCTTCTACAATTAACTGTAATTCTGAACCGTGTGATATGTATAATATTAATAAAAAACAATTGTCGAAATTCTACATATGTATTCTGCAATTATAGAAAGAACAATAGCAATTTTCACACGATCGAACTGATTATAACTGATTATCACCAAAAACCAAAGCTCGTAGGATTTCATTCAGTCACCTCCATTTCTTACTGTATCAACAATTCACTATCCCCTAACGCACTTACTAATTACAATACCATTGCTCAAAAGTCTATTCTACAAACGTGTTCCACAATGACAAATATTACATCCATTAATCAAGTGATTTCTTTGAAAACCAACGGGATCAAAATTCGCAAGTCCTTAAGAAGAGGAAAACGAAGAATTCACAGCAATAAATTCTTCCCGTTATCCTATTCCAATAAAGTGAGCAGTATAACAGTCGTGTACAGTGTGTCCTCTGCTCAGTTTCTTAAAAATAAAAAAGAAAAAAATCGCGTACGGTCCTTTTCGTCACTCGATCGCGGGTAGCACCTGAGAGACTCTCCCTGGCCGGCCGGCCCCCGTATTTCACTGTCGCAAGTCAAAACTCACGACGCGGTTGAAGTGAAATAATGCGCGTTCCGAGGTTATTTATGAGAACGCCGAGGAAGCAATGGTGCTGCCAGTACGTCCGGTGAATTGTGGAGGTACCGCAGGAGACGGAGAATTTGCTGGTGCGCGAAAAAAGAAGCAGAAGAAGAGGAGGAATGGGGAGGGCAGGGAGGATGAGGACGAAGACGACGAGCAAGACGACAACCACGATGGCAGGCGGCAGCAAAAGTCCTTACGCTTTCGGGGCACGACTTTTTCACGGCTGAACGTTACAGTTTCCTGGTGCCAATTCCAACGACTATTGGATCCTCTCCGTGACTGGAAAAACGTTCACCGAGAGAACTTTCCCGTATGTTATTTTCTCATTATTTCCTGTCTTTTCGTTTTAATTCGCCCAGTGCCGTCCCACTGATACCAGACCACGCCCTGTACGCGAAGTTTGTGCTACATACAAGCTATGTAAAACCATATTAAGATTATGTTACACACACACACACACACACACACACACACACACACACATATGTATGTATGTATATATATATATATACTAGCCAAAAATACGTGTCTGTAATAATTAGTATATCCGGATAGACTCATAAGTATACATATATTAATTCAGGAGGGGTTTTACAAGATATTTTCTACACCTCAAAATTTCTCAGAAACATATTTACTGACTTACACTATGATTGCATCCAACGGTTTATATTGAGTAGCAGAAACTTAAAAACACTATATATTATGAAAAAAAAAACATACTGTCATATAAATATAATTCACGCCACATAAAGCACGCACTGTGCACGCGAAGCATATTCACAGATGTTTCGTATTACGTGACATATCGGACATTATCTTCCGAAGGTCATGGAACCTTAAATAATATGTACACCTGTTAAAAATTGTATAGCTGCTGCACTGGTTACGTTAAGGCGAGCGCAGTAACGGGGCTCGACAGCACGACGCCTGGGATATCGTAAATTAGCCACGGACCCTTGAGGAGTTTTCCGTGGACGACGACGAAGGGACCTCCCGGTCGAGGAGGGTCATTCTTGTATCTGCAGTCGTTTGACACGCACTGTTCGAGACGACGTAGCAAATATATATATATATATTCGGTTATACCATCATTGTTTGCGCGAGTTTTCTTGGCTCCTTAATTTTCAATCGTTTCTTACATACCGCTCAAAATTCACTTTCGTCCGCTATTATGCGAAAATCAACAAGAGTTCAATGTTTGTATACCCGCACCTGTGGTTTTCTAAGAACATTTTAAACATTATTAGAAGTATGTGTGCTAGCGTAAAACCACGGCTTGAATGTCATCGAGCATATATGGAATTATTTAGAACGAGTAACGAAAATGATGGAAATTAATAAGGGAAATATATCATTATTACATAATTACATTATTGTTCAATATACTTGAAGGAGAATCGTGTAAAACAGCAAACAAATTTATCAGAAACTTCTTTAAAACTGGCACTGAATATAGTATGTATAATGGAAATAAAATGTATATTTTTCATAGATGAATTTCAAAGATAAAGTATTTGCACAATTATTGGTAAATGTTTCTGAAATCAAGCAACTAAGATGAAATTACATTTCATATAAAATAAGTTAATATTTTATATTATAACAACAAAAGATATACCATCGCTTTTAAAAAAACTTTCAACTCATCCCATGGCTCCAAGCAGATTCGAGTTTAGCCACACCGATTATACAATGTTTGGCCACACCACGATATCCGTGATTCAGAACGCTTGCGAAGACACCAAGTATTTAGCTATGACTGCAGCGAGGACAATGGCGTCTTGTCTCGGTCGGAATCAGAAACGGCCATTGAAAATAAACAGAACCGAACGTGTTCTATTCGTGAATTGTTGAACGTGGAGCCAACGCAATTGCGTTTCGTCTGGCAAAAGTGGTTGCCTCGTCTGTCAGTTACGATGGAACCGACGAAAACCGACAAACTATCCTCTTTATGCGATCACCAAATCGATTTATCGAGCCATTTCTCCAATTGACTGCCGCGAAATTACGCGAAATACAGTTGATTAATAGCTTCCACAATTTCTAGATCTAAAAACAACATAGGTACATACTTAACCCTTGTGTGGGCAACTAAAATATTCACGGTTACTGAACATTCGGAATACTCCTATTCTGACAGATTAGATAAACATAAATAATTTTACTTTCATACTTTTCCAAAACTCTTAGTTTCTCCTTCCTATAATATACCACGTGCTGTATTAGACAAGAACATAAAAAATGGTGAAAGAAAATTTAGAAATGGGTCTCTGGACACCCAGGTACCCGATTACCTACAGAACGGTTAATGCTGGATGATCATTTTCACGCATGCAATAAAAGATTGATTCGAGAATGCTAAAATATGCATGCTATGTCTCCAAAATAACTTTCCCGCTAGAAATATTTTGTAATGTAAATGAAGTTGGTTCTCCAGATGAGGTGAAAGATAAAAAGTGTCAGTGGAACAAACAAGCATTTAATTGTTGCGTCAGGGTGTCGCTTCGAGGTTCATATTTATTAAGAAAGAATATATAATTATGTAACTGTATAACAAAATACAATATATTTTTAATATAAATTAAATGGAACTCTTATAAATTTGAATATGTTGTGCGATGATGTCTTTCTTCGTTGACAGTTTTTCAGACAATTGATCTCTGGCGATCGATAACCAACGGTCGGTATTGTGTGCTCGTGATGTTAAACTTCTTCGTGATTCTGCTGTATTTATGAGAAATATCGTCCAGCATCGTCCACGATGTTGCCGCTGTAAAATTGTAAAATAAAAAAAAAAGGAATATTTCGGTGAACGGAAATTGACCTCAGGATGTCGTCAGAGAATTGATCTCAACTGTCACGCTTTGCCAGCGCAACTTCGATAACCCTGACTTATATTCATATGTAGTATGTGTAACTATCTTGAAGGTTACAGGAACACTTTAATTGTTTGTTGTTTTTCTTTAAATTATCGAGTGTCTACCTTTCTACTATTTCAAATATATATCGTTATGTAAGAATTAGTATGAATACCTACCTATTTAGCCAGTTTATGGAATCCGATCAAGAACTTTTATCATCATTATAATATGTAACGTATCTGAATATAATAAATGCCAATTTACCTTACTAAAGTTATAAAAGGACTGAGAGATACGTAATTTTATAGTACAACAGTTGTAAAAGTTTTTACCCTGTTTTCTTAACTTCCATCGCAATTTCCAATGATCTCGTACACCTATTTCATTCATTGAATGTTTCAATACACATAACAAATGTCAGCTTTGTAATTTTCTTGTATGGCTCTATTCTGATTACCGATGGGAATATCCGTTCCTCTGAATTTAGTAAGCATATACTGTATTGTAAAATATACGGTACCCACTTTACTTAAAATCTGTTTTTTATTTATGTTGTAATAGAAGAACGTTTGTGTAAACGTAGGCTGTTCTTTTTCTGTGTCTCCCTAGGTCTGTATGAATACACTGCTAAACCCGAGTGATACGGGAGAGACGTGTTCCCCGGTTTGGACCCATATTTTTTCGATAATACACATTTATCAAAGTATTTTGACACGTATATTTCAATTTTCCTGAGAGTCAAAATATTACCAGACACAGCATGAAGACGCTCGAAGTCTTCTCAAGTATCTCAGAAACATCGATTTCCACTCTACTTTAGTTATTGCGCTGCCATTTATACCACTCGACGTTATATACCATTTTCATCATTCAATATTGACCATTTCGTTACGATAGGGTTCGCCAATACCATTTCGACAGACTGAGTTGGGAGTAAGCACTGTTTCGTAGATAGAATATAGGTACTTATTTATTTGAATTGTTATTTTGCTAGCGAATATTGTGTCGTTATTTATGCCATTACCAAACCAATTAAACCGAACGAGAGTTAGTTAAAGATAAACTACCAACAATTTTTTATAGGCACAACCAACGAGATTTTGGCGAAATATTGTAATTCTGTGTAAAACAGATTAAAACGTGGTGAGTACTCTAGTATCGAGACTATAAGTTATGGTATTTATCCCCTTATATCATCTATAGGTATCTGTTGCCTTTTGCTGTCCAAAACATAATGGGCATCGTCTATACAAAAACCCATAAAAACTCATTAAACACATTCAAACTTTACTGACATCATCTCCATAATTCCACAAATGTTTCCTCCTGTTTGCTGTGAGAGCAGTGCTGATTAGTAGTGATTGCGAGATTTTTTATAACAGAAAATAAAGATAGAATGCTAAATAAAATTATGAGAACAACAGAATATTAATTAATTATGCAATAGGTTGTTATAGCGACATCCCGTAGAAGAACGCAAAAATTTTCCGTTCGAGCCGATACTTAACACTTTAACTGCTGTGTGTAACGAAACGGTTACACAACTTAACTTTATAGAGCAACTGCGTGTCCATATATGGCCACAGGAAAGCGCTTCATTCTATGTGTACAATAAACGAAAGCAACTACCGTTAATTTCTATATATAGTAGGGTCTGCGGGATCAGTTTGTGGGTAAATTTCGGTGCCTTAATTCAATATTTACAGTGGAATATTTTTATCAAATTCGAATCCAGTAGTTAATTCCCCCCCCCCCCCCGCCGCGATAGTTGTCACAATTCGGCCCTAAATCCCAGACATCAACTATCAGCGTCACTAGACTAGCTCCCAGAAAACGCGACCAAATGCTCCCTACTCCCCTGGACAGATCTAGTCGTTAAATACCTAAACCTAGTTACTATTAATACAAACAATCTCCTCGACGTATCCTCGAGCCGCAGCGCAATTAATTCGTCCCAAACCAGTCCCCGCTGATAGCATCTACGCGTCGAGCACGGAGTCAGCGATCGTAATCGACAATTTCGTAATCACGAGGCACGATTATTTACGGTAATCCCGCGAGGGAGATAATTCAAAAGAAAAGGCAACTCGATTCGAGTGCGAGGGCGATAAATACCCCGGCGAAAACTGCACGCTGATTTATCGTGCCCAGGAACACGGTGGTATGGCATTGATCTTCGCGAATGATCGTACGAAAGTCGTAACGTTTCCTCCCTCAAAAAGGTCGTCTCACCATGAAAATCCTCCCCCCATGACCGACGTCCATCCACGCAAGTCCCCCCCCCCCCTCTCGACTCCGAAGAATATTTGGATGAAATGCATTCTGATGCTTCGGACAAACAAGAAAGTCCTCCCTCTATAAAGATCATCCATCTATGAAGGTCCTCCCTCCGTGCAAGTCATCCCTTCGTGAAAGTCATCCCTCCATGAAAGTCCCACCCGAAGAAAGTTAGATGAAATGCATTCCGTTGCCTCGGACAAACAAGAAATTCCTACCACCATGAAGGTCTTCCCTTCATGGAAGTCATCCCTCCATGAAAGTCATCCCTCCATGAAGGTCATCCCTCCAAGAAAGTCCTCCCTCGAAGAAAGTGGGATGAAATGCATTTCGACAAACAAGAGCTGTGCACGGGGGATCCTATCGATCCGCTCGCGAGCGCGGGTGCGAAAGGGGCGACAAAGGAAGACTCCGTTGCCGGAGAGTGTTTACGTAATCTAGCTGTAATCAGGCTCGTAAGTGGACGAGTTTTGTGCAAGGACCTTTTCCCCCTGCCCGTACGTGGAGACGGTGTAATCCGCGGGCGGGCCGGTGTCTCACGTAGTACAATGAGCGCGGGCGGCGTTACGCATACAAAACAAATAGCTGTCGATACGGTGTGTATACGCGTGTGTGTCGCGTCGTCGGGTGCGAGTGGGATACAGCGAGTGGAACGGATAGTTCTCTCGCCGGTAAGCCAACGGGTAAACTGCCGCGGGCCCGAATCCAACGACGCCTGCCGCACTCGATAAGAGACGTTTACATACGTCTCAAGGCGTCGTTACTTTAAACGTCGATCGTACCTAACCGCCTAGAACGCAGGAGACCACCCACCGTGTTACGTACGACAACACGTGCAACGATCTTTCGACGGTTTTCACGCGAGGCTGGAATATTATCGTTACCCTGACTGTACATCTCGAATTCTTGTTCTGTTGTGCCCTGATAAGGCTTGTTTGATTCTCTTTCGTGGGGTTCCGCATATCGAAGGTAATTTTTTACGTGGTATGGACCTGGGTCCTCATCCGCTGGACAGGGTATTTCTATGTGGGAGGGAATAAGTAATAACGAAGGTACTTGGAACTGGCCTAGGAACATATTTGCACTTGTCATTCGTGTTATGTGGAAAGAGGATATAGAAATGACGAATAGCTTTCTAACCTCCAATCGACCGATACTGGAACACTTTTCACACATTTCTTTTGTATTTTAACACCTTTGCAAATCTGACTTCTTTTCTTTTGAGGAAAAAATTTGATTGTAGAATTCTTTTGTTCGGAACTACAAGGAGGCAGAGAAATTTTTTTTTCAACACTGGAAGCAACAGACGAATCAATAAGGTATACACTATGATGTAGAAAAGCTCCCGACGAAAATAAAACGTAAATAGTTTCAGAACAAACGTTATTATTAATGTACACTGCG
Organism: Dufourea novaeangliae; assembly: GCF_001272555.1. Lineage (NCBI taxonomy): Eukaryota > Metazoa > Arthropoda > Insecta > Hymenoptera > Halictidae > Dufourea > Dufourea novaeangliae. The sequence continues at coordinate 366,207 of NW_015374071.1, read as the reverse complement.
GTGTGCACTGGGTCTGAGGAAGTTAAATGTAACGATGGTAAATACACTGCAATATGTGTAACATGAACGAAATACATTGTATGCTCACAAAATACATCGTCCGCATAAAAGTACAATTTGTGTTCAGGATACTTGCGAATAAAATGCAAAATAAAGTATTTATATTTTTTAGATATACCTATTTCCGCTTTTGTATGCAGTAGCTGTATTATACGAGTATCTCCAGTATTTCAAAAATTAGTATTAAAGAATGTATAAACTGAAATAACAGAAAGTTTAGAATTTTTTAACTTTTACGTCTAGCAATAACAAATATACAGCAACGAAAGTATATCACACTACCACTATGTATGTATAAAAACAATTACACTATCCAACCATGTGAACACTTGTATTGCTCACAGTACACGTGCACTGTGCAGTGAACGTATCGAAATGAAATATTCGGCTTCGTCGTTCCGTCCTTCATGGCGCCAACAAGATTCACGAAACCGAGAAATCTCATCTCAAACATTTATTATCAATTCCACACTCTACTTCCCCCGACTGCTGGGTATCATCTTTCTGTCTCACGCGAATTTCCATCGCATTTCGCTAAACCTCTGATCTCCCCGTCTCCCAAGAAGAATATTCTTCTATTTCCTTTCGTCGCGACGTCGCCCGGTCAAGGTCCAGAAATCGTACATTAATCTTCCACTGTCCACGAGCAAGGTGTCAGAGCGGCGTCGAAAAGAAGTGTCGGGACGGGAAAGGTTCGTAGACGGAGATTGCACCGTTAAAGGTGGTTGATTTTAATTTCACGGGGCGCGAGTCTTCGGTTACGGCCACGGAACACGGCCCCGTCTAAGCGTCTGGCTTTCGTGTTACATTGTACGGATACAGGTATACGTTGGTGGAGTACCTACGTGTGACACGGGCACACACCTACGCGACCGATCTGCATATGCACGAGAGCGTGTACGGTCCGTGGAAGCGTCGCTCGCACGGCGCACAACAGCCCTTCCATGGCATCGATCCTGCATAATGGGCCATTATGTTGCCTGATTTGCACATTATCCGACGACTAGAGCGACGTATAAGCCGCGAGAACTTCAGGGCATTACCGATTCCGTCCGGATACGATTGCATCGAGGGTGTAGCCACCAGCTGATCGAGACAGGGAAGAAAAAAAAAATCGTAGTCCCTCCGTCACCGGTGACTTTCATCCGCCGCGTGATTCAGAGCTCCGTGACGGTGGTGAACCGGAGTTACGAGATATACAGGGTGAGTCGATAAGAACTACTGTCTAACATAACTCGTTACCGATTGATTGTATCAGAAAACGTTTTAATGAATTAAGTAGCATTTTAAGGGACGCATCCGATGAATACAATTTGATTTCATATATTGTTTTTTTTTTGTAGACATCACGATGAGTTTCTTTTTTTTTAATACTACGTTGTTGCCAATAAAAGGACGAATTCGACGACCTATAGCATGATGGTGTTAAAAAAAATATGCACTGACCTTGAAAAAACTGAAGGTCACCTTGGCATAAAAAAACGAGATATGAAATCGAATTCTGTTCATTAAACGCGTGCCTGAAAATGCTATATAATTCAGTAAAACGTTTTCTGATACAACTAACAGGTAAATGAGTTATTTTAAATAGCAGTTATTATTGATTCACCCCGTATACAGATAATTAGGGGGACAGATTTCGAATATTTTTTTCGGAACAATGTCTTCTGCTTGTCCAGTTCAAGAATAATCTCTAACTACGCTGTCGATACTTCACCTACCGTAGCCAATTCGATCAGATTTTTCATATTAACTAATTGTCAGAGAAAAAGGAGTACTAATATTTCCTTTTCAGGGATTTTTTTAGAATAACTTCGGCAATATAAGATGTAACAAGTATGTTCCGAATTGTCCTATGGGAAACTAACAGGCCATATTCGAGACATAGGTCGGATAGTACAACCGGGGAGAAGATTACTACAAGCAAAAAGAAATCGAAAATATGGAATAAAATTTTTTCCTATAATGTTTTGTCTTTTGTTTCGGAGATAATCGAATTTTGAAATCAGCTGGATACGCGTGCAATCGAATATGTAGGATGTTGGCTGGCTAACGCGTCTGTTCATCACATTCCGTTTCTACTTATCAGCACCACGGAATCACACATATCAGAGAACCCATTTCTGATCAGTTAGATGTACATATGTATAGACACCATATAATAAGTATTGGACATATAATTGTCCAATCCACTACTGTCTTGGTCTTAACACTAATAATAATAAAACACACACTACTAGACTATATTATATATAAACCTATATTTAAGTGTAATACAAAAAGAAAGAATTAAACGTTACAATAAAGAAAACATACCACGCGACGTTTCGTTCAGCGACGATCACGCATCGACTGCCGGCGATCGTCAAACACACTGCGGCCGGCCACCACACACACACGCGCCACGCAACAAAGGCAGCCACACAGCGAACTGCGTACAATGTATCTCGATATGCCCGGTGTCCAAAAGTAAAAATATAAGAAAGAACACTACAGTTCACAGTCTAAATATCTTTTCCAACAATAAGTTTATGATAATAAAAGTTTTTCAGAAACATGATTAAATAATTATTAACAATTTTGAAATTTATACAGAATATTCGAAAGCTCAATGTGATCAGAAAAGTTAAATTCTAGTTCAATTATTACTGTTTCTCCCCTTTTGTTAATACCAAAGTAAAAAGAAAATGTAAATTTATTCGAATAAGAACAATTCTTTTAGGTTTGGTGGATTTGTCCACATACACGTCAAAAACACAACGATAGTTACTCTTGAGTGATCAGGAACTGGGTCCGTAACGGTAATTCGATGGAATTTCCAAGTGGCTTTTCTCGAAAACGCAGCATCGTACAAAAAGAATTTTATTGTTCTTTTTCGACTTATTCTTCTTCGTAGAATCACTTCCTGCCCGGTTGTATTACCCGACTCAAAGCACCATGTATATATTATTTTTACGGATATGTATGTATGATACGTATGTATGTACAAAACTTTCGTTCGGGTGGACCAATTATCCGAAAAACCGCT
>NW_015374071.1:345538-363085 GCF_001272555.1 Dufourea novaeangliae | reverse complement strand
GGCATTCCACTGTGCATTAAAAATCACGAAATATCACGTCCGTTCGATCGAAAATTGTTCGATGTCTCGGCGAATTACCCGCGCAACCAACACCATCCAGTACAATTACGCGTCGAACGTCCCCCGTAAACACGCGGCAAAACAGCTCGAAAATCGTATCGGCCCCGTGGTGAATCTCCGTGAATTTTCCATACGTGACACGAATGATTCACGATTCCACGCGGCTCAGCAAATCACGCCGCGCCACTCGTTCCCTGACTCTCTCCTTTTCCCTCTCGGTTACAAACGATCGTTTTCACTTCCTCTTGCACCGTCCCCATCCCTTCTTCGGGCGAGGGTGCAGTCAGTTCGTGTATATACGGCGTATTATCTATATGGCGGCCACTACAAACGGTGTGGGGTCGGAACAGAGACAGCTAATTATTTAGACACGCTTGGACGCCACCCCATCGATCACTTCTGCAGAGTCAACTCTCTCTATCTCTGCCTCTTTCTCGCTCTGTTCCACCCTCGTCGTTCGCCATCGTCCTCTTTCCCGCCTTCTCCTTCCTTCTGTCCGACCTTCTGCTCTTTCTACGGACGGTTACGTAGACACCGAGAGGCAAACGGATTAAGCGCACGGGAACGCGTAACAGAAAGCACTTTCCGCTCGGTTCTCCGGTAGAAAGAGGATGAATGGGGGAAAGGGTTCACGTCGAGTCGAAGAGCACGGAGCGGAGAAAGAGTGACGGCAGAATGGGTGGGAAGGGGTTGGAGTACGCGGGGACACTCCGGTTGCCAAAACTATCGTTTCCTCTTAGCGCGTCGCCGCTGGGAGGAATAACTTCCGGCATATTTACTCAAATGCCCGGCATATCCCTGTGTCCTGCGCGATATTGCGCCCGGTGAGAGAGTGTTACGCGGGGTACCTCCGCGCGTGAATTACGAGCCGGCTAATGTATGAGCGGGTCGTAGAATGAAAACTCCGAGTAAAATACAACGTTACGTTCGCGCCGCGCGCCGCTGCCGTCGGCTGATAAATCGCGTCGCGAGATCTCGATATTAAGTTGAAACCGTCTGGAACGTCGTTTCTCCGTCGGCGATACTTAAACCCTTTGTTTCGTGACATACGGCCGGAATTTCGTTCTTTTTTTCTTCTTTTTTTTTTTACGTCGCCCTGGGAACGTCGTCAGAGGCCCGAGAACCGTAGATCGTGGAATCCAGGAGGATTTGTTGTGTAATACGTTCGTTCGCGTCGAGGATTGTATGCGTTTCAACAAGCGTTGTCTGTAACTGTTGCTAATATTAACTGCGATGGATAAACACATCGTGCAACGTAGTAAATATTTCGTGCAAATCAAGTTTTGTTACATTTAAAAGAAATTTGGAATGACAAATAAGTATGACACGTTTGGGTACCGCGTGAATTCACGGAGAATCATTTGCTCGAGCACACATTCAGTCTGTAGAATCTTTGTTGAAACCTCATAAAAATCGTCTGTTCTGTAAACGATTAGTTATTGGAGATGAAAAGCCGATCGTTTCTGGTAGTTTAGTGAGAAAGAAACTTTGCCTGGAGCCAGAAGAAACGTCTTTAGCGACTAACGAAGTTAAACTATAACCCAAACTAACTTAATGAACAACGACTAAGTGTTGCTGTTTGTTTGATGGAATTAGAAAGGAATACTCCATTACGAATTTTTTACCACATAACTAGACGATTAATACCGAGAAATACTGTTCACAACTAAATCACTTGAAGCAGCTGTAGAAGAAAAACGACCGTCACTTATATTTAGAAATGGAACTGTCTTCCGCCACGATAACACACGACCGCACACATCTTTAACCCTTTCGTTGCAGCGGATTCCAACGTAAACACCGTGCGTAGCAAACGGCAGATAAGGTCAATTTCCCTATTTCTAATCACGTCCCGATTTCTCCTTAGTACGTATATTTTTTATTTAATGTAAAAAGTTAGGCATTAAATTAGTTATACAAAATCTTATTTAAATTAGTTCAGTATTTCCGTACAAAATGCTACAGCCCGCTGTTCGATAGATGGCAGCATTTTAATAGAAATAAATTTAATAAGTGTGTCCGTCGTAAAGGAACGTGATTTGAGCAGTTCCGTTGCGATCGTAAGTTACACGTGGACGCTGCGATTTTACTAGAAAAAACTTACGGAATTTTTAATATTGTTCGCCAAAGATTCGTTTTGGCATTTTGATTTTCGCTGAACAGTAATAGGGACACGCTCGTGAGCACAAATGCGAACATTTTCATTTTCGCTGAGCAGAGATAGGGACATTTTATACTTCATAGTAAATAAACTATTAAGTTAAAATATTTTCAAAAATACTTTTAATTAAATTTGATTATAAAAGGAAGATTTAAATTTTATATCTAATAAGATTTTTTGTCGATTGTTGCATAAATAAATAATAAAAATCAGCTTCTGCGATAGCAGAACTTTTATATGATTAGAAATAGGGATATTGACCTTATCTTAGCGTGATCGGCATTGTGAACAGCAAAACTTTCTGTCAGCCATAACGATTCTAGACAAATTTCAAGCTACACGGTGACAGTCTAAGTCGCAACAGTATGCTCTTGAAAGTCATGCAAATAGTAAACATTTTCTACAAGTTGTTGTTGAAAAGACAGCAACATCGTTTGTTGGTGATCGATATCGATTGAACGCCTTGGAAAGAGTTAATGACACGACAAACAATATTTCAATTTAGTTGGGGCGTTTTACCCCACCCACCATGTTCACCAAACTTTGCTCCATCTAATTTTCATTTATTTTGAACATTGGAAAATTATTCTGTTAATGGAAAATTATTCAAATACACCGAAGAAGTAAACATACAGGTATCTCAATTTTTTTAATAAATAAAGGCGAACACTTTTATAGCGAAGGAATATTTAAGTTATTCAAAAGATGGTAGAAGGACATGAAACAAAATGGTACTTACATCCTTGATTCCATAAGTTTTATATGAAATTAATAGTGGTTAATTACTTGTACAGAAACTGGAATGAACTTATTACGCAATCTTATACATGTTTAGTATATTCATCGCGAGATGAACGTTTTCTTTGCAAATTCTTTAATAATCGAGATGAAATAATAGAGACCAAAAATAATGGACCTGTATAAGGTTTTGATAAATTATTTTTGTCGAATCGGATACGTTGAAATGAATTTTTACTGTTCAATAAAATGGCTGATTGTTAGCACCGTTGAAATGTAATTATACGGAGAAAATCTGTTAGTTGCAATGTGTAAATCTATTGTTGTAGTTGCATTAAACAAAAGGGACGTCATTTACAAGAATATGGATTAACTTAAACGTGATAAAAAGAAAAACTCGGAAATGCCACTAGAAACACGTGGTGAACTGAAAATTGAAAATTCCCTACAAGTTCAAGATCGTTCTACTGTGAAGTGAGATTATAAGGAGGAAATACTATACATATTTACGGATTTACATATCATAAATCCTACTTAATGGGTTTAAAACTTCTTTGATAACTCTAAAATAAATGTTTCAATCGATCGTAGTGATTTTGCGATTTCATCAATCCTACAGCTGTCACATTATTTCCAGCCGAACAATTCAACGAATTAATTTTGACGGGTTATTCACTGGCTGTTCAATTCCAGTTCATTCGTTAATTAATCGCAACACTAAGTCGACATTAATACGCAAATAATTATTACTCTGCAGATTCTACGCATATGCACATACACAACAGAAACCAGGGTGAAAAGTTTAGCAGTCTGTCATATACCATCCACTTACGTACTATTTTAAATCGTTAATATCTTTACAGAGAAATTCAACATTACACGTGGTAAACGCAGAAGACAAACTTTCGAATGCGGATGCCTACGGAGATTCATATTGTTATACGCTGTTTTACAAAGCGAGTATGCAAGAGAAATTTATTTTCTTTATTAATAGTTTTGATGAGTTATAAGATAAAAAACTATGGTCTTCAACGTGTTAATAGCAACAACATAACCAGACGACGTACTTCATAAAATTCGAAGTAAAAATTCGAGCAGTCAACGTATGTTAAGAGCAAAATAGATAATTGCATTAAATTTTCATTACAATTCCTACTTATAACTGTGTATGATACACGCATGTCTATGGTATAAATGCATAAAATCCTTGAATCAAACACAACATACATCTTGAGATACTGTTCTAAAACCTACACGGTTTTTCCGAAATACTATGACCCGAAATGATGCGATTCTACATGCCAAAAAAAGTCGAGAAAGTAACAACATTTTTTCGAACGATGCTTCGTTTCCACGATAATCAATGTTCAAAATTCATGTAACGTATCATGTATCTATAGTGACAGTAAGTAGAAACAGAATGCAATTAACAGATGTGTTAGACAACTCCTATACAATTGCACACGCATCCAGCAAATTTTCAGATTCGATTTTCTCAAAAACGAAAGCATCGTACGAAAAAAATGTTATTCCATATCGTCGACTTCTTTTTGCATGTAGAATCACACCCTCTCGGGTTGTACCATCATTTTGGAAAAACGCTATATTTAAATCCAACGCAATAAAAACGATCGAGAAACAACAGCACGGTAAATTCTCCATAAGAGCGAGGAATTCGGGTTCACTACGGAGCATTGATGGCAAGGCGTAAAGGTTTTCAGTCCCTCGTAAATTTATTTTTTTTTGCCCGAGGTTGAGCCTCTGCTTAGCTTCTGTTTACTTTCTTTTGATTAGTTCCAGAGGAGGATCCCCCCGGGGGTGGGGATAACGCAGTTGCTCGTGTTGCATTCATCGAGTAATCACTGTATGTATTTCGTAATGTCAAAACTTTTCGAAATCAGTCAAGAAAAAACGTAAATCCCCGTAAACATTCGGTGTCTAAAACCCCGTTATTGCGTCTTCGCTCGAGAATTTGACGCGTGTGGTATGTGTCTCGCCGAACGCACGAGCAAATGGCGCGGAAAAAAAAATGTTGCAGCCTCTGGGATGTCTTGGCGTTAGGGAACTGAAAGGAAACGCGGAACCAGAATTGGGGAGAGAAGTATGGATCGAAAGGGAGGGAGTAAAACAAAATGAAGGAGAGGTCAGAATGAGTTCCTATCAGGCGCCGAGAATATTGCCGGGGTAGACACGGGCACGAACGCACCGCCCCCAACAGCGCGTGCCGTCTCCGAATGTTTTCTGGGGGAAGGCTCGAAATACTCGAGCCGACCGCCGTAAAACTACATGGTAAAACACTTACAAACTATTGGCCGGTGAGGCATTAAATGCGTCTCACGTACGACATATAACCTAACCGTCCCGTATACGAGACCCTGGTAAATGAGGGAGGGGGCGAGCCGAAAACGCGACTATCACGGACGTGCGTTACGTCCCGTGATCCATTCGTGAACGAAGGATTCCCCATTGCCGTTTCAGGCGTACGGTTAACAGTGGAAGCGTTTTCTACACACGAACTAATCTTTCGAAGCACAGATTCGGAATGGGCCACGTAAAAATAGGCGATGATGGTCACGGTGGACGCGTGTTCTAACTATGTAGAAATGATGTACAAAATTACGTAACAGTTATTTATCGCAGCGATCGCAGAATCAAGATTATAGACGTGATTCAACTTCCTTTACCGACCGTGACTTTTTCTATCTTCAATGAATTTGCTAACTGCGATCGTAATTCTCGATCTTGGAAAAAAAAATATATATTCACTGTGATTTGAGAATAAGTTACATTACTATTTCCGTTTCTAAAAATCAGTAGAAAAAAAGAAATTATACAAGAATGATTTGCTATAATTATGTAACATATATTGTTGATTAGAATTTATAATCATTAATTTTTTTATTACTCTCCATTGTTCCTCATTATTTTTTTACTTTATACGATGTAACCAGCATTTTTGTTTTGATGTCGTTAAAATAAAATATAGAAGATATGTGACGCGTGCAAACAACTATTGTTATGTTTGTTCACTACCAATCAAAAACGATCACGAAAAATCATGAATCACTACGAAAAATCACCGTGTTTGAGAATGAACGTGATCGAATCATTTACAAATGGCAGTTCACGCCAACTTTAGTTCTGACGTTTTTGTCGTTCCGACAAATATGTGCGAAATATTTTTCTGAAGTGTCGTAGAACCTCGTTTATACGAGCAAGTTAATGATCAGCGTCGGATATACATATGAACTCATAACTGAACCTTCTATTATCCGAACTACAGTTCAGCGTAGTTTCAGTTGCAAGAACACGTATTCTTATACAGGGTGGCCCTATAACTTTGATCAACTTGAATATCTCCGTTACTTCTAGAGATATGGAAACACTTTATCTACAAAAGTTGTATGGAAGCGGGGGGGGGGGGGCATAATATGCAAACAATAATTTTTTTTAAGTGAAGGACTTTTCATGATTTCAAGGTCACCTCCATTTTTTTAAATGGCATGTTATACTGTTTTATTCCTAGTAAAATAATGAGTGTTCAGACGATTTGAAACCCCTAATACAAGGTTGCTTGATAATATATAACAGGGTAAAACAAAGAGACTTATAACAGATGCTCAAAGTGGTTGCCACTCGTATCATCGAATCATTGCAATTGTGAAATTGCTGAAGCTTCTTATAACATAAGAATTGTTGTTTTACTCCTTTATATACCGTAGAATGACCCTTTACTATAGGTCGTTGAAATTGTCTGAACACCCACTATTTTACTAGGAATAAAAAAGTATAGCATACTATTTAAAAAGAATGGAGGTGACCTTGAAATCGCAAAAAGTCCTTCACTTAGAAAAAAATTATTATTTGCATATTATGGACTCCTCCTTACTAGACACCTCTTGTACATAAAGTGTTTCCATATCTTTAAAAGTTACGTAGATATTAAAAGTGGTCAGAGTTATTGGGGCAACCTGTATACAGGGTGTTAAGAAAAATATGGACACTTTCGCCAAAGGGTGGACTCTAGATACCATACCAAGAAGAAAATCAAGCATGACGGAATTTCGTTCGAGACTTCGTTTTCGAGTTATTGATTATGGAAAATGCGGGCAAAATATGTGTGAAATGCGTCGGGTGCACCTGGCACAAAATTCGATTCCCAGCTAATACACAGGATTGATCGATGACTTAATTAAATTTATGGATGAAATAAAATCAAACGAATGAGTAGAATAACTCGTGCTGTCAGACGTATCGACTACAATGAATCTACCTGAAAAGAAAAAAGATTTCTTATGTCTTTCGTTCAATCTTTGTGAAAATGTTTTTTGTTGAACATAAAACTTTGTATCAAAAAATTATTTTGCCAAATCTTGCTATTCTTTTGGTATTTGTTAATAGTATGCGACGTTGCTAAAACGATAGTTCATCGAAACACATTCTATTACCGGCACAGAGAAATCGAACTCAAATCTAGCTCAAATAGAACTCAATCGCGAGATCAATGTGTTCTAAAAAATTCATGGAACATTCAAAGAACGGAACGCCATGCAGCGTTACTACTCCCATACAAATTTATTTATCTGATTGTTTTACAATGTTCGTTGGAAAGTTAGTTCATCGAAAAACGCCTTCCACTGTAACCGTAGTTTTGCACGCCCTCGTTGCTCTTGTATTTCTAGAAACCACGTTCCTGAAGGGCGGGAGGCCACGTTTCTCAGTGAAACTTGGTCACGAACAATTTGCGACGGGTCGATATTGGGTTCTGGAATTCGAGTGCGAAGTGTAGCGGACGTCACTGTTGACTCTTTACACGTTGATTTGTTGCATAGCAATGAGAATTATGGCAGAATAATTACGGAAATTGTGTATTTTTTTAGACTGATTTTGCACTGATCATAATGTAATTTTGTTTTACAGCTTGGACACATTTTCTCATGTAAAATCGTAAATTGGTTTTCGGTTACTACAGTCCGGCAATACTATGCAAAATTTCCACCACCATCTACGACCTTCATTCGTCTATCATGCTGATGTGTATGAAATGTGGTTTTTTTCGCTCAATTCATAAAAGAACATGGAATCCTCTTAAAATTTTTGTACGCGATAGAAAAACTCTGTGTTTGAGAACAATGGAACACTAAAAAGGAGTACTTGGAAAAAGGATAGTGAAAATATTACACACTGTTGAAAAATTAAGAGAATAATTAATTATAAGATAAAGTTTTATGTTCAAATGCACTGATTTTCTTATCGTCATTTGTAATATGATATATTTTCCGTATCATTAGCTCCTGTTCTACTACACGAGTGTTATTGCATTAACTGTTGACACATTTGCTGAAAGATGCATTTTTTCGTCAATGCGGTATAGAGAATGACACGATTAAATATCATTGCGAAAATCAGACTGTACAGAAAGGATTTTTGGTATACGCCAACCAAATTAATTTTGTCATCGTTCAAAGACAAACCAATGCAGTAATCCTAACTAAATTTCTTGTGAACTCAAAAATACAACGAGTCGGACGACAGCTTACTGTATTAATCCAATTCGTCTGTCTCTAAGTAATTAACTTTTTTTAATGACAAATGATTGATATTTGCCCGACGTAGGTAAAGTGCAGCGTTTCTGCTTCGTCGGTTTCGTTTCCGCGAGAATGAAAGTAAAGCCGGGGAGCTCCGTTCGACCGAAAATTTCTAGAGACTTGCGCCTAAATCGAAGGAAAGAGAGGATCGAAGAGATGCCTCGCGGGAAGAGACGGCGTACACCACCTCCGTTGTTTTTTCGGCAACAAAATTAAATTTAAATATGAAGGAACGTGTACGCTCGCGAATGAAATATCGCAGACTGAGAAACGAATGCGTTCTCGTTCGATGGAAGGTACTAGTACACTGGACTCTAACTATATTGCCACGGTTGGGGCTGTAGGGGAGTAAAACGGCAATGCGTTCAGAGCCCCCTCCGTGCTAAGTTCTATCGTCATAGCCACGACCACAGCGTCTGCGCAAAAGCTAGATCGTGCTGGTACGCCGGAGTGTACCCAACGTGGAGGGAGAGCGAATTTCTGTATTGGAGAGTACGTTTGAAGGGGAAGTGCCTCGCGAGGTAATGTGTTTAGTAACAATATAATTAGATTCCAGTGTTCGAAGTTTTCATGAAAAATGTACTACTTTTCACGAACGAAATAAAGATCTTTTCATGACAAAGAGAGAACTCGAATATAATAAGCGTTTTTAATTGTTTATGAGCTGACGAGGAAAAGATGCTATTGGGTCGTTTGGGAAGTTCGCAACGTATCGAGCACAGTGTCTGTCTTTGTTACCTTTTTACTGGGCGAAGGAAAAGTCGTTTGATCTGGTGAATAGATACCCACTACTATTTATATACTACTATTTGCTGTATTAGTTATTCGTCGTTTGTTCTTTTTTTGTGAGAAATACCGATGGAACGTATAAACACAGCACAAAATCCATTTTGAGTACTTTCTACCAAAGTTGTAAAAATATTACACTACTTTCACTGAGATATTTTACAGTGGGGTATGCTAGTACGAATGATGTTACAACGAACGAATGCTACAGCGTACAGTTTTTGTTATTACAATCGGAATGCTAGAACGAACGAATATGTTATTGTTGTAACGAACGCGGGCAAATATAATCGGTCATTCTGCCAATTTGGCTCAGTCCGCCTCCGTTATCATGGTAAAGAAGCAACTGACGATACGAATCTGTTAATAACAGTTGTGAATTGTATTAGGGCATCATATTTTGCTTTGTGAAATTACATGCTATGTCTCAATGTATACATATGGTACATGTAATGTAAATTCTACAATGAATAGATACTATAACAAACAAGGTTGTAAACCAATTAGTTCGTTGTAGCGTATCGCACTATGTATATACCATGTATCAAATTATTGAATATTCTGTATCACGAAATATCTTCGACAAGAAAATTCATTTACAAACATGTTGAAGAGTTTTTTTTAGACAATACAATTCAAGGTGTATATAACTGATGCTATGAAATTAATTGAAAAATGGAAAGAACGTGTATAAAAAGTAATAAATAAGAACCAATATTAACCGAGGCTCGAAAGTATTTCCAGAGCTCGGGAATTATTCTAATTTTGCAGATCTGTTAGGAAAATAATATTTTAAGCGTATTGATGAATCAATGTATTGTATTTGTAACATTTTCCACTCATATCACACGAATTTCGAATATTCTCCAATTTGCATATTCGAATCCACAGTGTGACAATGAGTAATGAATTATTAATATTGAAGCTTTCAGGTGTAAATTGTGTTCTTTTTGAATAAAATGATCGAAAAGCTTCACAAGTATTTTTGAACTACCTTTATCAGTGGTCGAATGACATATCGATACCGTATAATTTAAATTATGTCACAGATACACTTCTATACATACAGCTGCGTTTACATAGTTCTTTTTTTTTCAAGTCAGAGAACACAATGGAAAATATTAAATTGGACCTTTGGTATCGCGTAAATACAAGCCATTTTACTAACAAAACCACTTCGTTGTAGTGGGTTAGAAATCGATTATTCGAAACTGTTCTTGTGAATACTATCTGCAAACGGGCATTACTTTCCTTCATAATTGAATGTATTATTTTTCTACAGCGACTTTTCACGCACGAAACCGTACACATTAGTGCGTCTGACATCACCGAGAAAGGAATTCAACAAAAAGAAATGTTCCTTAATAAGAAACTAATCCTATCTCTATCCTCAAGATTTTCAAATCAAATTTTATTGCTCGCATAACTCGCCCCTATTGTGTACGCGTATATTCGTCTCTTTAACTTCTGATCGAACGTCTGCTTTTACGTTCATGTTCGAAATTGAAAAAAAAAAAAATACACAATGCGATACATCGACTTGTCGGATTTATACGCGATGGGTGCGTGGGGATTCGCGTGAAACCGGCCGTGCGATTCGGTTGATTATTTTATAGCACATAATAGCGGTGTTCGCGAATCGTGTATCGCCGGTACAACGTTCGATTGCTCGGCGAACCCGGGGGATCGATCACCGTGAAATTCTGGGCATCGTGGCCCACGTCACTGTGAGAACTAAAACCTGTTCGGGCCCAGCAAGAATCGCGCACCACAGCCTCCGCCGTCGCGGTTCTAAGCACCACGGTTTGTTGCCTTTGTTCTCCGTCTCTCATTGTCCTGACCACGATTACATTTTTTTCGACGTATCGTGGTAACCTTCGGTCTTGATTATAGATCCTCGTGTCGGCTTAGAACGTTCTCGACGATTTTTAGAAAGATTCTTCGTGGGTGGATGTATACGACGATTATTCGACGAGTAAAGAAAGAAAAGCTCGAATAATATTTGAATATAAAGAGTATGAAACTTTCAGAATCAGAATTTGGTATCCCTGTAATTAGTTTGAAACAGTTACTGGATAATTACTTGGGTGTGCATAACCTCTATCACTCGTTTAATAGTGATAGAAATCCTCACGAAAACTGCACTTCGGAAGAACAGCGTTCAGTGACAAAACTTCTGGTTTCTGCGGGTACAGAACCATCTGAAATTTACTTCAGAATAGCCTATCAATACCGGTGTTGAGTTGTATGAATCGTGGGAATTTTCACAAACGGTTCCGATCACTTTACAAATGGCCGAGCAAACGTAACCGACAGGCAATGCGGAACAATCGATCGAGTTGCAACTACGACTATGGATTCTGGGATTAACGAATTTATTCGAAGTAACAGGCGAAGATACAGCAGAAAAAATCGATGAAAATTGTAACGAAAGCAATGGTACAGTTCATCTCCCCTCAAGGAGTCGTTACGTGAAATCGAATATCGCGGCAACGAGGAAGTGAAAGCCAATGTGCAAACGTGGCTCAGACAACAAAACAAAGAATACTTTGCTGGTGGCATTAACAGAAGCTAGTAGAGCGATAGGACAAGTGCATAATTGTAGCAGAGGATTATGTAGAAAAACAGGTAAACTGTGAGATTCGTTGTATAAACCATATTAACCCTTTATGTCCTGGAAATAATTTACATAAAGTACCACTTACCTACATTGAAATGCTGCTATTAAAAAGCTATCGTTATTAAAGTGACGAAGTATAATATGCGATACAGTTTATGCGGTTACTCCGGAGTCTTATATGTAAATACAGTGGGTGTCAAAAGTATTCGTTCACCTTTTAAAACGGAACAACTCTTTTGAAATTGGTCCAAATGACTTGAGTTTTTTTGTGAAGTGAGAGACATTAATTTACTAAATGATGTCAAAAAAAAAATTTGAAAAGTTTCAATTGGTCTGAATCGCGAAGAAAATATTAAAGGTCGTGTTTTATAACTTTTTAATCTGAGGCTATAATGAAAATTTAATAAATACATATCGAAGATTTATGTTGTAACTTCACAAAAAAACTCAAGTCATTTGGACCAATTTTAAAAGAGTTGTTCCGTTTTAAAGGGTGTACGAATACTTTTTACACTCACTGTATGTACAGCGTGCATGTTGGTGTTGACTCTTCAACTGTTGCTGGTAGATTGACTCTTAAATGGAATTGAAAAAGCCATGAAAATATACGTTTTGCTTGATTGGCTGAAGGATGAAGGTGGTTGCTAAAAATACTGTCCACTGATTGGTGGCCCTGAAGGAGGAGAAATCCGTTGGATTTTCCAGGACATCATGGAAAAGAAAAACCTCTCCTTCAGGATGACGTTTACATGTGCAAACCATTAAGTTGGTCCCGCTCAAGGTTTAACTTGAGCGGGCGGAAATTGTGCGCGTATTCGAAGGGTACAAGTTTATGACTCTTTTGTTTCGAATTTTGCTAGTACCGCGCGGACGAAACCGGCTGTCGACCAAATGTTGGACCTTTTGACGAAGAGATTAAAAAGGGAAATAACTGATACAATGGGTGAAAGAAAGTTTTGTTCGAAAGCAATAATCTAACTGTAGATGGTTATGATACGCAGCGCGTAACACGCATTTATACCCTAATAATTGTAGAAAATATTTATACTTAGCGTATGTGTTATTTAAATAATTTTAAAGTATCTACAACAAAGACAATAGTAAAAAATAAGAATTATATGATCCAGAAAACTCGTGCTTTATAGAAAATCATTTTAAGTAAGTAAAAATCAATTATTACAGTACTTATAATATAATATATCTATAAAGTATAATATATATGTATCTTTTATAATTATATAAGATAAATATAGGTACAACTATAAGAGAAAATAAAGATTCACATAGATTCCGATATTCACCTGTAACAATAAAACTGAAATTGCGGAATATTCCATAAATAATAAAGAAAACTGAAAAGACAGAAAATTCCGTGACCAGCGAACATGGAATTACTATCCAAGTTTTTGGTGAATTATGCACAGAATGACTTGTATGTGGACAGAGAAAATGCAAACAGTACAGTGAAATTCCGTCTATGTATCTGGATTCTATTTATTCGAAGAAAATTTCTTCCGAATATCTGGTACACCGTCACGTATTGCTGAACTTTTATTATCTGAACCCGTACCGCATGGCGTAGGTATACCATTTCATGAACTTATATCTTTTTACAGAATTTAATATAAGGCATTCACTTAAGTCAGGCACATGTGATTGGCAAAACCGAGTTGAAGTGGCTCGAGAGGCTCAGAGTCAGAATCTAATACTATAAATCTCCTGTGCCATAATAGCGAAAACAGTATTACGGTTCTGAACTGAATGTTTGCGTTATTAAAATACGACATAAAAAGATAAATTATCGTTGAATGAAAATGCTTATTTCCACGGTACATCTTATCAATGAAATCCCATTAACGTGCGTAAATATAATGAAAATGATGATATATTCCAATAACGATACTTAACCCATAAATATCAAAACGTCGATACAATCGCTGCATTTGCCGTAACATAACAGGTCGTAAGAAAATGAACAAAGTTAAAAAAAATCGATTTTTTCCACACTGTGACCTGAGAATCTGCTTTAATAAATATCTGCTTAAATAAATGATTTATTTTCATTTTTGGATTTCATTACTTCTGATTTAATTGCAAGTATCGATAACAATAATATCGATATTTTATTCCCGATATACATGTGCATCGATACTCGGAGTATCAATACGGAACGATACGAAATATCGATACAATTCAAATATATCGTCATTACTAGCAGGCACTGGGGCTGAGGCTACGACAGAACTTAGCATAGAGGGGGCTCTCGATATGTTAATGCTTCCGAGAATTATACTCTTCTACAGTCCAGACCACGGCAATATATCAAGAGTTCACTGTACTTTAACGCGAGTCTACTGTACCCCCACTACGACAAGCTTGCGTCATCGCGCTGTCTCACTGTATCTCGATATATTTTCTTCCCGTTCTTCGTTACGCGATAGATTTGTGAATGTGACATCAACTTAGCCAATAATGACAGTTAGTGTGACTCGGAGGTGGTCCAACTAATTTGATTCGTCGGCACTCTGCATAGTACAGTAGGGAGTTCAGAAGATGGTATATGGGGTGGGGCACAGGGACAAGAGAGGTACTCTCGCCGACCAATGATTAACACCGCTAACAATCCACCGACCTATGGTTAACACTAGTAAGAATCCGTCGGCCAATGATAGACCAGACAGCCTGTTTCGGCCAATTGAACCCGCATTCCTTCCGCGTGCCATCTCCTGAGCTCCGTACAGTAGGTACTTCGTCTCGTGACCAGCCCACAAATCTCGCAGTTTCCGAGGGTGAACACTAATTTCCTACCACGACTGTCCATCACGGACACCGGGGATATCCCGTGTGAACCCCATAAACTGCCGCCCGTGGGTCCAACGTCCGAAATTCTGCTTGCGCGAGGAAGTAAAGAATATTTCTTGGAAGAGGGGCACCATGACGAATGAAGAAGGGTACGAGACACGTGTGCACGCATCCGCCAAAATTGCACACATTTTCGCGCGCCTGTGTCACGGGTAAAAGATGCATAGGGTACATGGGGGTCGGAGGGGGCCACGAATTCAGAGGGGATAGAGACACACACGGGAGACCCGGCTGGCTGGCTGACTCTGTGCTACGCCGGAACACAATATTGCGGATCAATAAACCTCAATAAAGTCAATTTCTGTCGCAAAGCATCTGAATACGGGAATTTTGTATTCCGTCGGCTAGGCGGCAGCCGCCGGCTGGGCAGGGATCGTGTCCCGAATACAGATTAAGGATATTTTATACGGTATTTCGCCGGCGAACTCGCGCTCGCGCCACCTTCGACCTCCGCCTAGTTTTTCTCGTCGCGGCGCTTCCTTCTTCCCGAATGGAGGAAATAACAAAAGAGGGGTAGGTGTTCACGGAACTGAGGTATTCGTCTCGAAATGCACGACTGTTACACGCGACGCACACACACACATACGCGTGTAACCACGCTTGCGGATGGTCTGACGTTCGTCTTCGTCTCGACCGTATAATTTGTTTCGAGCGACTTCGCGACTTTAAAGGCTCTTCTACCGCCAACTTCACGGAATTTCGTTGGCTCGACATATTTTCTCCGAGAATACCAATACCATCTGCTGAGCCTCGATCTGCCCCCCCCCCCTTTGCTTTCCTTCGGGGAGATGGATTAGAGAACGACGGCTCTCCGGAAAGCGTAATGAGCTCGACAAGATGAGTGTATTACCAGAGCAATTGTTTTTTGTTTTCTTTTAACTTGTTCACAGCGATAATAATCACTGTTCAACCAATTTCAACCTTTTTCCTACCTCATAATTAGACTGCGGAAGTTGATAGAAATTCACAATTTCAGATAGGTACTAATATCCAAAAATAAAAATGGAGTAGAATTTTAAATTCTCTGCTAGAGGCTTTCCTACGTTAATGGTAACGCATAATGGTACCAAACTGTATTAAAACCCTTATTTTATTACATTTCCCAAGTTAAAAGATGCTATAAATGCATAAACATCTCAACAGTCTACTCATAACCGTTCAGAAGCGGTTCTGATAGATCTTTATGAGCTGAATACGAATCTGCAAACCGTTAATTCCCAGATTGCCCAGTTTTTGAAAAACTCATATTTTTTAGAAATTGCAAATTTTCAACTTTGGAGGTAGTGTTGTGCTTTTACAGTAATAGTTATTCAGTTTTTTTTGACATGAAATGATTATCTGGACTCTCCTGAACAAGATGATATAAATGGTTATTATATTATAGACTATAGACATTTAAATATGTTTAAATAATGGTCAAAGTCAAAAGGACACCGAAAACGCAATAATTTCTGCTGATATTCTTGTCCGCTTTATAGCATGCGATGATTAGATTTTCTCCTAGACCCTTAGTTTTTGAAATAAGTTAATGAATATCAGCAAAAATTGGTGCGTTTTCAGTGTCCTGTTCACGTTGAGCATTATTTAAACATATTTAGTTTCTATAATATAATAACAATTTATACTATTTTGTTCAGGAGGATCCAGAGAATTATTTCATGTCAAAAGAAACTGAATAATTATTACTGTAAAAGCACAACACACGTCTAAAGTTGAAAATTTGAAATATTTTTAAAACTTGTTCTTTTTAAAAACTGGACGTATTGGCTACGGTTTGTAGATTCGTATTCAGCTCACAAAAATCTATCAGAAACGCTTCTGAACGGTTATAAGGTATTTTACAGGTCAGGTCTTTTGCGATAAATACAGCGAACAAAAGAAACGATACAGAATATGTAGTTGAGAAACATTCCATTAATAGAATCGGTAGAATTAATCAAGTCTCTCCAGACAATTAAGAACACCCGGTACAATAAACAACCACTCCCACAGAGATCTCTATGGGATTCCAGGCGGGGGATTAACCTTATTAGACAGATGTCCGTTCAGAGATGGCCAGTTGAAGCTACTAAAATACGACGATGAGTCAATGAATAAGGTACACCTCCTGCTCTACAAAAACATACGGACAAATGTAAAAAAAATCTTTTTCATTTGTCAATGGAAACCGACAGCCGACTAATACTTCTCAACATATTCACCGAGTCTCGGAAAACTTATTGAATTTGTTCAGCTTGTCGTAAAGAGGAATTACTGTGCGAATTCTGATTTCTTAAAAATTTACCCTCGATTTCCCATCGTCGCAAGTATCGGTCTTCCTTCACGGTGCTCATCGGTAACCTACTAACACCTATTTTCAAATACTTTGTGACAATTTAATCACCGACTGACAACTTGGAGCATTCTGTCAATATGCAGACACAGATTCTCATTGAATTACAGTACGGTGATAATTTCTCGCCCATAAAAATCGTTTAATGCGTCTCGAACTTGAACGAACTTTTCATACAATGCTGCATGTTCAACATACAATAATATACGACTGACAAGGAGTGTATTTTAGGTGTCCGCTTCCAATTGCTTTGGTTTTCGGATATGTTTTAGAGGACCGAAAAATAAGAGATACGTATTTTTTTATAGCGGCCCGTTTTCATATTTAGGGGATGAAACCACCCCTCAAAGTTTCGACCCGGAAGTACTATCTCGAAAACCAGAGGAGATACATGAAAACT
>NW_015374071.1:332368-345250 GCF_001272555.1 Dufourea novaeangliae | reverse complement strand
GTCGAAACTTTGAGGGTTGGTTTCACCCCCTAAATATGAAAACGGGCCGCTATAAAAAAATACGTATCTCTTATTTTTCGGTCCTCTAAAACATATCCGAAAACCAAAGCAATCGGAGGCGGACACCTGAAATACACTCCTTGTGAGTTGAAACTTACTTCCGCGTTAACAATAACGTTTCGTTCGTGTGGCTATCTAGCGAAAACCACATACCTCTCTAAAACTGCGTCTACACTATGTAGCATAACACGTTGTATAGCAAAGTAATAAAACTTGTTAAAAACACAGAAAGATAAATTTCATTATATAACTTTTTTTGTGTTATAAATTTGTTTTTTGCCCGAGGCCGAGGCTCTGCTTAGCTTCTGTTTACTCTGTTTTGGTTGGTTCCAGAGAGGGACTCGTCTCTGTTGGAAATAACGCCGTTGCTCGTGTCACATTCATCGAGGAATTACTGTATTTGCAAAAAACTGCTGCTACTACTATATTGAACCTTGCCTATACGTGCACGCTATTTCATTGTGGGGTTTTTTGAATAGTTTCATTTTATCACTCAAACGTAAAATCAAGCGGGAAGCTCGTATTTTTATTATTTTTTTTTTAAAAAGCGTGGGACATTATTCGGAATCATACAGGTGAACACAGGTTTCAATGACTTTTGGACATGTTATAGAACTCAACATTTTCAACAACTTTTTTCTGTCCTACACGATAGCGCCGATTGGGCTTAGCTTCCGAGATATCTATAGGTAAAATTGAGAAAAGCCACTAAACTGCATAATTAAATTTGTTATGTTCTATAGCAAGGTTATATATAAAACAATTTGTTATATAACACTGTTTTGCTATTATAATGTAGACGCAGCGTCAGAACGGAAGTCAGCAGAGAGGTGTAACTTACTTATCAAGTAACCTTTTCGGTACTATCCAACCAAAGATTACAAACTACCTTCAGCGAAAGAAACAAATGACTAAGGACAAAACTCACAATAAATGGGCGCAAAACGCACCCAAAGAAGCGTTTCCAACAGAAAGAAAAAAAAATGAAATGAACCGCGAACGAACCGCGAAATCGTTTCCGGCGAGAGGAGCGCGGTCGACGCGATCAAATATTGACGCGTCGACCATAAATACGATTTTCGGTGGCCGTTATAAACGTCGAATTATCTGCCACGGCGGCGACGGGACGTACCTACCAATAATATTGAATAAATTCCGGTGCCCGTACGCGAGAGCATTTTCATTAATGCGATTATCGAGCGCAGGCCCCGCAGAGGTCGCGGATGCGGAGACGAGCCGGCGACGGTGGCCGCGCTCGCGCGTAGTGGCATAATTCATTTTCTCTGGCAAACAGAGAGACCCCCAGGTTTTTGGCGCGACCAGCGAACCACCCGGGACACCCAACTCCCTTCACCCCCCCCCTGCCGTCCCTCGATAATAAGAAGAAAGTCGGGCTTACTGGAACGAAACCAAGTGGCACGTTCTCGGGAAGCAGTGCCGCACCACGTAATTATCCACTTCGGAAACTCGGCGCCGAACAAACTGAAGGGAGGGGGAAAGATGAGGAGGGGAGACGTAGCCGGGAAGAACTTCAACTTCTGAGCGAATGACAAAATGCGCGCGCCTGGATACGACGACGCATAGCGATCTTGGAGGACTGATATCGCGAAGAATTTACGGAGGACAATGGAACTTTAATACGTAATCGCGAGAACAAATCTTCCCTGTCGCATTTCGATACAGTGGATAACAGTTACTGAGCGAGGAAAATATCTGCATAAATGAGTACAGCTTCTGACCATTGAATTAGGACCAGTTACGATTTTCGACATATTTCGTGTTTTCAATCAAATTTAAAGATTATAAGATAACAACTTACCCGTTTTTCACCCCTATGCGGGATGGAATTATGAAAAACGATGAAACAGTATATGTTTTAATTTTTAATGTGGAATTTATATGCCAAACTTCACGTCTCCAACTTCAGCAACTCGTAGAACATTGATAGTATTTCAAACAAAAATTTTACCCACTTTTTACCCCTTTGGGGTCTGTATTTCCAAAAATTATTTCTTATCCTTTGCCTATGTCATGAAAGAAATATACCTACTGTTCAAATTTCACGTTTCCAGATACAACGGTTTGCCCTGGGCATTGGTGAGTGGGTTACATAAGCATTTTGTACATACAGGGTGTCCCACTTGAAACAGGCTATCTAAATACTTTCTCCATCTGTGATCATACAAGAAATATCTTTTACGTAATTTAAATGATTTCAAGAGACGAATCGGTTGGTGGCAAAAATTTGTTATAAGTGTCATTTCTTAATGGTTTTTTCAACATCACGCATGTTTTTACGTATGTATATGCACAAACTTTTCCCTATTGTATGCTATAGCCAACATTATTATACATGTATCCATGTATAATAATATGACCCTGAAATGACCTTGGACCCTAAAACTTTTAAATTTACTTATATAATTTTTTCCGCCATCTGATTGTCGTATGATTACAGATAGAGAAGATATTTAGGTGGCCTGTTTCAAGCGGAACACCCTCTAGATAGAGATTACAATATTACACAGATGCATATCAATAATTTCTATATTATTAAACATGATATCTTATTATTTATTACTATTGAGTATTTATATTGTGAGAGCCATATGACGCGTGACGAGCGGTTGAAGACCGAGTAGATGTTAGGTAGAGCGGGGGTGGGAAAGTTCTTCGATAACAAGAGCCATAGAAATAAAATATTCTAATATCGGTACATACTATACCAGTATAGTTTATTAATATAAACCGTTTCAGAAAAATGGTATTGAAACCCAATATTGTCTTGGGAACCGCGCAGAGCAGTTTTGGGAACCGCGCAGAGCAGTTTTGGGAGCCGCAGTTTGCCCACCGTAGTGCTAGAGTGTAAATAATGAATGTAATGTAATCATATTTATTTTCTATTTCATATTAATTATGTTTTCTGTATTAGGCTACGTTAGTATAGACTTTAAGTCAATCTTTGTGGTCCGTTGCACAGCCTTTTAATCTGTAACCGGGAACCGTTTCCAATCGCTCGCTGAGAAAACGTTCTTTTCCTGTGCGTGTAAAAAACTAAAAAAATATTTGTGCACTTCAATCGTTAATAAAGTTTATTATTAAATATTGCGTTGAGATCCTTCAATTTTACTAAAAATATGTAAGAAGCTGAACATTGTGAGTGATCCTAACTCAATGGTCAGTCTCTGTAAGGCTTCGCATTACTTACTCGTGTTAACTTGCTATGTTACAAGCGGGAGAATAATACAGTGATTCCTCGATGATTGCGACACGAGCAACGGCATCAGTCCCACCACTGGGAGAGGTCCCTTGTGGAACCAATCAAAACAGAGTACACAGAAGCTAAACACAGGCTTGTCTTCGGGCAAAAAAAAAACAAATTTATCAGAAGCTCAAAACTTTCCGCCTTGCCACGAATGCTTCGAAGTGGACCGAAGTACGTCGTACTCATCGAGACATTACCGTACACGGCCTAAGGAAATTATTTACCCATCCAGTAGACGAACCTGCTATAATCAGTGTCGCTACTTCGAGAACTACTCACGTTCGGAACCATAAAAGTAAGTCCATTGCTATCACAACTATAGAAAATATTTCGTTCGATCGAAAGAAAATGCTTCAAGTCTCGAAAGATGCTCCTCGCTGAACCCCATCCCAAGTCATTACTGCGAACAAGAGGAGGACAGGTTTAAGAGTGTCGTATTTACAATCTCGCTACATCCTACCCCTGTTCTTTCCTCCGATTTGCTACAATTTCATCCTCGACAAAAACTACTCTCTTCAAATTTACCTATTGTACCTTCCGCCAGTCTAATAACAAAGGACTCGCACAAAGAGACCCGAAGAGTGAAGCCATTACACAGAATGGAATTTAACATTTACTCGAAAGAACACGTCCAAGGAAAACCGCATAAAGAGTGGTTTCATTCTTTTAGAGGTAACGCGATCCATGTTCAGGAGTCAACGCTGAAGGAATTTACTTTCATCCGGACCGAAACAAAAGCAATTACACAAGCAGGATTTTTCAAGGGGTTATAATAACGTTGAAAAGAGTGGACGAGGAAAATGTTTCGTAACATCGTGCGCGCGGAAACGAAAGTGGAGAGAATCCTCTTTGGCTCCCGCCCTTTCTTTCCGATTATTATCCGTACTGTTTCCGAAGCTTTTCCCGACTAACCCGTATTCTACAATATGAAACGACATGCTAGCGCAGTACAAGCATGAACATAGAAATGTAGGCAGCGTATCTCCCTGAAGCGGACGTTCCACGTTTAGAAAGAGGTAGACAGATTTTGGAGGACTTGGCAACTCTTTTTAAATGTAAGTAGTAGAGGTGAGCTTCGGGGGATCTGCGTTTTGAATGGTTGACTCGGCTATATTAGAAAGAGATAGCAAATCTTCCGAAATTAACCCATCTCTTTCTAAAGTTGGGACGACGGCCCAGCCTGACGTGCAGTCTATATTTCTATGACGATGAGTACAAGCACAGATGAGATAGAAGAATAGACGACCTAACATCTTATGGGACTTGGTGTCCCACGAAAATCACGCTGGTTCGAGCGCACCTCTACATAAAAGTTTCCGATATCAGGAACTACGTTCGACACCGTGATAACGCACAGCATACACATACCCGTGACTGCATATAGCGATACATACATACATTATTGCCCTGGTTTCGCTAGCAAGGAATGGAATTCTGAAATGGTACGGGGGCTTCTGACGCCCCTGAATAATGGGACAGAAAATTACATTGCATGTTAGGTCTATTCTTATATCTCGTCTGTGGTACAAGTGAGTTCCCGTGGCTTTAACCAGCGCTTCGCGTTGCCTCGTAAAGGTTGGTTTACACTATACGGCACAAACCGTCGCGTAGCGTATCCGACACGACGAACCGTTTCGGGTACGACAACGGACACCCTACGCGCGCGTCTACACTGTTCCGTCACGACACGGACCGTCAGTGGCACGACGCGTTCCGCTTAACAGCCTCTTCACAAAAAAATACCGAGGCGCTACGCATCCCGTGAAGTAGGTAAGCGCTCAGATAAACTGAAATCTGTTCACACGGGCCATTCCACGCCAAATTTATCACTTTCTGGCAGTATGTCTGTCGATTTTTATGAAATTGTAATATGTTGTAATTTGTGTTGAATAATGACGAATTTATGTCGCCATTTTACTGGCTTCAAAATTATTAACATGTTGAAAATCGCGAAAAGGAGTAATGTTCTTAGCCAAGCATGGTTGTGTAAACAAATTCGCGAACAGAAACATTATGATTTAAATTCCACCTAATTTCAGGTGGGCTACAACATATTTCATTTTGAACAAAATCTTCTCAAGGTCATATTTTTCGAAATGTCGAAGTCATCGATGTTTTTTTAAATGGGATAGCATATTTTCATCATCATGGCGTAATAGTTCAGATCAAGACCAATGCAATAACCTATAGTAGTGTGACTTTCATGTTAGCCCGAAAACGAAAAATACACAAATTGATGGGAGTAAGTCAAAATAATAAAACAACTACAATAGAGGGATTAATGCAAATTGAATCGAAGCTGATGGACATCACTTTAAGAATTTGTTACAATAAATTTTCTGCAAATAAAAAATAAGTGAAATATTTAAGGTATGTACGTTGGGTCTGGCACCGTGTACATACAGTGGGTATAAAAAGTATTTGTACACCCTTTAAAACGGAACAACTCTTTTAAAATTGGTCCAAATGACTTGAGTTCTTTTTGTGAAGTTAGAGACATTAATTTACTAAATGATGTGAAAAAAAAATTTGAAAAAGTTGCAATTTGTCCGAATCGCGAAGAAAATATTAAAGGTCGTGTGTTACAACTTTTTAATCTGAGGCTATAATGAAAATTTAATAAATACATATCGAAGATTCATGTTAGTTATATACATGTTGAAAATTTCATCAAAATCGGTTAACGTTGCTACGAGATACAAACGATTAAAAATGTTGAAAATCGCAGTTTTTCCCGACTTTCGATCTACAACTGTAGTAAATCTAACAATTCTCACATCTTTTGATGCCTGTCGCTCGTTTCTGTATTAACCGATTTCAATGAAAGTTTCAGTATGTACATAACTAACAAAATAAATCAACGATATGTATTTATTAAATTTTCATTATAGCCTCAGATTAAAAAGTTGTAACACACGACCTTTAATATTTTCTTCGCGATTCGGACCAATTACAACTTTTTCAAATCTTTTTTCACATCATTTAGTAAATTTATGTCTCTAACTTCACAAAAAAACTCGTCATTTGGACCAATTTTAAAAGAGTTGTTCCGTTTTAAAGGGTGTACGAATACTTTTTACACCCACTGTATGTGTCGAAAGCGGATGGCCTGTCGCTTATTGAGCGTTGGAGAATTTATAATAGGATTTCTAGAATGCGTGCGGTCTTGCAAGAGGGCACATGATAGCGGGAGACCACTTCGGGTCTTTCAGGAATCGGGGACGACGAGAGTTGTGAAACAGATTAGTGAAAGTTTAGAGATGGCAAGCAATTGTTGACCGCGCGGCGCATCGGGACAGCACTCGGATGTCTTTGAAGCTCCACCCTCAGTACAATTATGAAATGATACTAATGAGATTTGGTTTGCTTATTCAGGAAGATTCAAAGAAGAACATATATTTTTTCAAATTTTTAAAAATTGTGAGCAGAGAGATTCGTCTTTGCAAAATAAAAATGTATTTATAATTCTCATATTGAAAAAGGGTGCGTACAATGAAATTAAAAATAAACCTAGAAAATTCTACCTTTCTTTTTTTTTTGAAAAACCTACCCTTCTTTTTTTTTTCTATGTTCTCTTTAAGTATAATAGTTTACGAAATATAAATTCGTTTATACAGTCATGTATGACTAAAAACCCGCAACTTGTTAATAACGTCGAAGCCAGCAAAATGATGATACAAACTCATCATTATTTCACATAGACTACAACATATTGCAGTTTCATTAAAATCGAAAAACATACTGTCAAAAATAATCGATTTGGCGTGGAATGACCCGCTCACAATTGTTTATTAATTCACAGCGACAGACCAGCGCCGATCCGCACCGTCACGTACCGGCAAAACATTCTTCGTGAGAATGCCACCAACGTCTCTACGCGCCGTTGACGGAACGTTGCGGGTCGGTGCCGTACAATGTAGATAGCCAGATTTAAAACGCGAGTTTCAATGTTTGCTTGCTCGAAACGGTCCGTGTCGGTTATGCTACGCGACGGTCTGTGCCGTATAGTGTGCATTGACCTAATCCGGCGCGGCGGTAGATGCCGTTGACGGAACGTTACGGGTCGGTGCTGGACTATGTAGACAGTCCCACTTAAAACCCATGTTTCAATATTTTGTCGTGCCCGAAACGGTGCGTGCCTGATACGCTACGCGACGGTCTGTGTCGTATAATGTAAACCGACCTTAAGTCGTGCCTACCTGCGCGGGCGTCGAGATGCTATAGCGGTTCGAGAGTTTGTCGCCACTCGTATGGCTTGCGCGATGGGGGAGAGATCGAAAGGGGGCCACGGAGTAATCCCACGGAGGCGTAAAAAGACGAAATACGGGTGAAAAAACATAAGAGGGAGGAGAGGAGGTTATACCTTTTTCATGGTCACGTTCACAGTTTCGGGCATTCGCACTCAAATTTGCACCCTCTTGGCTCGGGGTCTACAATGTCCGATCAGATACGTGGCTCGTGGTAATAGAGGCATTTGCGTTGATAGTTCGATCGTGCACGGCCGAAACACGGTGGTCGATTATGTATGCTGTGCGTTGTTTTCTTAAATTGTGATTACAGAGGAACCCCTCAATGGCGATCTTTTTAAACATACTTTCGAACGCTATCATTAAAAAATACTTGCCTTTTTTTATATGACTAAATATGAACAATTCCTAGCTTAAATTAGATATATTTACAAATCGATAAGTTCGATACGGCTTTTAAACACTCGAGTCCAAATGGACCCGGGAACCGTACTCCTGTTAGTTTGTTATTTATTATGATGCAAACACACTGTTTATAAAAAAGACATCTTTTAAAAATGTTTCAAATAGCCTTAAAATGACTATGATTTTATGAAAAAACTAAACTTTTGTACGAGATACCAAAACGATGCAGTGTGCGAATTAAAATACATATTTACCAGATTTTTTTCAGATATAGCAAGTGTTTTAACGTTCATGAAAAGGAGTGTGTACTGCGTGTTCGAAACATATAAATTTCATTTATTGTAATATACGAATGAATAATATTAATAATCAGACGAAAGTTGTAAATCGTTGTTGGTAAAAACAATTTTAATTTTCAGCAGGGTCGTGAACAAAGTATTTTGGACTCGATAATCGTTCATAGTAATAAATCCTTGGATTATAAAGAGTATTATTGTTGTAGAATATTAAATGGATTTTTACGATACTTACGAATAGTATCATGGCTACAACACTTTCTCGGTGAAGGTCTCAGTACGTAGAAGCATCTCGGTTAAGTGCTCGCGACTAGGAACCGGCAAGAAGCAATTAATCGAACAAACTTTGGATATTTTATGCGAATACATATGCAGACGTATGTATAACGAAATAATGACAATCTGGCGTGTACCTCTTGCAACAAAAACACTAATACGAATAGTGTAATTGAAAACTTCACAAGGATTTTCAATTAAAGTAAAACAATGAAGTAATTCCGTTTTCACGGTATTTGACAGAATACAGTGTGTATCATAACTACGAATAGTACGGATAATCGGAATCCACGCTCCTCTATACTCCTTAACAGATGATTTAATTATTATTATCTTACCAAAGACTAAATCTTCTAGTTTTCTTACAACCACGGGCAAATCCACAATTCCCCGAGAATATGTCAATGAAGCTTACCTGAAACAGAAAAATGAAAATATCCATAAGTAACTGCGCAAGTTGTCGATACAATATGTTTGAAAGTCGAACGAACTCCGAAAAGTGTGTACATGCAGGAAAACATAGTGACAAAATCAGTAAAGTCCGATCCAGATTAATCACCAAATTATCCCTAGTTCTCGTGGTCCATCAAGGAAAACCATTCTAAAGTGACAGGCGAAGGAGAGAAAAGTAACCCGGCGCGAAAATATCCTTTCGTCGTCGGCCGCTCCCTTAATTCCCAATATTTTTTCGAGACACACCCTTCAGCCGGGGCTCAACTTGTTGCGCTTTACGAGCACGTCACCACCCGCTGAAATTCCTATTTGTTTCGGCAGACGGGAAGAATGCCCAGAAACGAGGCTGGAAAAAAGAAATAAGAGACACGGGACGGGAATAAAAACCGAGTGGATCGAGAAGGAACACGCTTCGACGCGGAGACGAGTACAGGTTACCTATTGGACAGATCCCGACAGATTCGGGAGGGCTCGGGCTCGGAAATCGAGTCTCAAGGGCAAATCAAGCGCTGCTGGAAGGAAGAAGGGAAATAATAAGGGCGGGGCCGCAAGGGAAAAGAGTGTTAACAAGAGAAAAAGCAGAGAGGGAGAGAAAGGAGACTGGAGGGTAGGAATGGAATGGAGAGGGGTGGGGTGGGGGATTGGTTTAGAAACAGGGGGTTAGAAGAATGGCAGCAAGAAAGAGAGAAAAGCAGGGCCCCGAGGATCTAGTACCAGGTGCAAGAAACAAATTGCAAGAAAGGAGGGGCAAGGGGTGGCGAACGGTAGGGACCGTTTAATGACAGAGAATTGCAAGTAATGGCTGGTAACGCGCCCTATTTAACGCCTCCGCCTTCACCTTATCCTATCACACGAAATAACCTCTGCATCCCCGTTAATATTTTCTTATCGCCGGCGAGAAGAGAACGCGGAGCGAGGCCGCCTGCCTTACGTGCATTAAACGTCGGGAGATCCGACGCTATCTTCCGGCTGTTCGTCCGACCGAATTATTACGCTTCCAGGGCACAATTTCGGCGCACAGCGGGGATAACATTTGCCCCTCCAGGCGTAAGCCTGTCCCACCAGATACCGAAGATGGGGGCGGGGGTGGAATTTTTAAAAATTCCCGCTGTTTCGACGTCGAAATCACTTGGCTCTTTTTCACGTGTCTCGTGACTGATGCGCACTGTTTACGTGGTTAGGAGGTCCGCATTTTGAGAGATTTTGATGTTCAATTACATTGGGCAATGTTTCGGAAGATACTCTCTACTAGAAATTAAATTGCTAATATTCTCAGAGATCGTATAAACTGTGTAGTACTTGATTATTTGATGTATACTTGATATAAAATGGTGTATACTTGAGTGGACAGTGTCGTTTAAGTTTAAGGGGGTATTACATGGTTAAAATTAACGATATAGGGGAGACCGGGGATAGTTGTCATGTCTTCCAATTCACAATTTTTATCTCTATAATTATTATGTAAGTATTTAAACATTTTCTTCATATGAATATAAAAACTAGGCATTTGTGATTTAAAAAAAAAAATAACGTAATACCAGTGTAAATACCTGTTGACTTGGCGTTAATTAAGACAATGTAACATGTAACAATCACCCCCACGTTAGGGTTAGTTGTCTCATGCAACACTTGTTTGTCACAGGTACCGTAAATGGTAAGATTTTTATTAAAATACTTGAAAGATGAATTCTTCTAAAAAAATTTATTTGCAAAAGTAATATTGGAATATGTAATACAATGTAAGTGAATTTGCGATTCATACAGAAATTCGGTTTATTTCGATGTGTATCGAAATTAAAACTTTTTTGACACAAACTACTGCTTTTATGGGTTACTTTTTTTTCCTATCAGCGTGTTTGTTTGTAGTTCTTTCTTCACAGTAATAGACTATACTTGTGACAACTATCCTCATTTGTGATAAAATATGAAAATGGATTACTATACTACAACGAAATAAAATATTGGTAAAGCCCTAGAAGAAACATTCTGTCTCAAAGCATACAGTTTATATTAGTATACCAGAAATTTCACAGTAATACGCTACATATTACACAGAAAACGAAAAAGAGAGTAAGAAATATTTACTTGAGTGAACAGAAATCGAAGTTTTTCATCTAACAGTGACAATAAATTATAAAAAACGACCATTCGTATTTCGTGTAGCAAACACTTACTTATGAAAAGCAGTACATTTTTTTTCTTGTAATCAGTCTGTCTGATATTTAATAACGAAATTATAGGAAATGTGACAACCAACCCGTGTGACAACTAGGTTCTCAACCACGGTCTCCCCTATTTTGTATTCGATTGAAGAACTTCTAATAAATCGTTGGTACGCTTTATAATTCTTTAATTTCGAAAGAACGCGTATTTTAAAATAAACAAGAATCTCCGAAATATGAAAAATTTAGTGAAATACAAAGGGCTAAGAGACATGACTCCAGTTGAATGACTCATCTGAATGCAAAATCGTTGTAAATGAGTATTCATTAATTCAAACTCTATAAGATGGAACTTTTCAAAGTCATACAACAAATATCAACTCTGTAAATTTTTTCTGAAATAATTCTCTATAAAATGTTCAATAAAATTTTTCAGAGTTCTGCGATCTCAATGAGTAAGTTTCACCTCGCAGATTTTGAGCAATAATCGTTTAATATGATTTAGCTTTCAGACGAGTAGTTCCCATAAATGTATCTAAAAAGATAATTTCTCAGTTTAGACTGCAAATGTTTATGTATTTATGACAACACCTAATGTGCAAAACGTAACAGAAATGGAGATTTCCATGATGTTTAGTAGTATTACTGCATTATCATTAACATACGTTCAATTGTTCAATTTTTATTTCTCAATAATAGTAACAACAATTTTTAATTTGTATAAACATCCTCAGTCTATTTAGTTGTACAATACAGATTTCTAGTCTTACGATCATCGCTGACATTTCGTTTCGAGCAAATATCAAGGTGCTGCATATTATGTAAAGCTTAGTGAATTTTTCGATTCTAAATGGAAAGTACAGTAAGTGGAAAGAAAGATGAGTCTGTACAACCGCATCGTTGTTACAAAGTTGTTGTATGGTAAATCAATTGGTGCATCAAAAAATGGTAACCTACAAAATCTTAAAATTAATCCATCATTATCACCATCACAATTCCAGACAACATGTGGCTGTAACCAAAACTTTGTACATTCGATAAGAAAATCATTTGTTCTTCAAAAAGGACTACATCTCATGAAAAGAAATACGTTTATTTTCGGTTCCGATGACTCGAAAGTTGTTTGCCTCCGAAAACTCTAAAACTAGACCGTCGTCGTCTTTACAACTCCAGCGATTACATACGAGGACAGAAATAGTTCTGTGTTGGTAAACAAAAAAAAACATTTTATCCTCTACATATCCAAAACCGCGAAAGATAATCATATCTATTTCCGTAAATGTTCATCGCAAACGTTTTCAGGCCCGTCATTCAACTAGTTATGTTACTATTGTTACGAAAAGTTCCGATTCCGCCGGCTCTCCGATACGATCCGTGTTTTTCCTACGTAATGAAGGAAGCAACCGTTCTAAAACAGAAATTCCTTCGATCCCGTCCGATAAAGTTGCATTCCCTTTCCCCCACTTCCCACCCCAACCCACCCCTTCGGTTCTCTGCGGCTTCGTTTTTGCGAGACTCGAACAGGAGCCGAAGTAATTAGTTTTACTTCGACGAGCACGCGTCGGAATCGTGAATCACGGATCCGATTTTTCGGTCGAAACTTCTCGGGGAATGCAACCGGGGAAACGTTTATTCTCGTGGGATGATTGAAAATAAGACTGCTATATCCGGTTACATCGATTTCAGGGCTGTGTTCTCGGTCGTAAACGGGCGAGGGG
>NW_015374071.1:291614-332339 GCF_001272555.1 Dufourea novaeangliae | reverse complement strand
TGGGGGTCAGGGAGAGGGAGGAAAAAAAACATCGAGGCTTGGACGTAGAGGCCCGACGCGTATACGAGTCAAGGCGAAACGAGGTCTGGTCTCATGAACCTTACATAAACCAATCTGGTCGTCGTTTCGATCCGTCCCTCGTTATCCCTCTTCTTCCCGCCCATAGCGTGCAATCGTATTTTAGATGTGCGCCCCATAAAAATTATGCCTACCTAACTGGGAAATTTCGTGCGTGCAAACGGAAATTGGCTTCTTGCGTTAACCGATTTACGTCGATCCACGCCGCTACTGTTTATTTGGCAGTTAACCCCTTAACTACCGCGAAGCTGGTACCAGAAATTGCTTACCGCTGTACCGGGCGGGTCCGAGTATGAACTTTCCACGTGGACAAAGTATACTTGTCGTTATAATTATTGGTCGGCTACGATAACGACAGTTGTGTATTTGCTGGTTTTACACGGTGGACGAACAAACGTGCTTACCGTTGGTAGCTGTCCAATGTTTCCTAATACAACATACAGTAGAAGAATGCCAGTATCGTATGTGGTAATTGGAGAGTTAATTTGTTCTTGGATAAAAGTTAATGTAGCGGATAAATGCGTATGAAGTTGTTCTAATTTCCATCTCCTTGAGTTGCCATTTAAGGGATTCGAAAAATCGTTTCATGTAGGGGATGCTCGAAAATTGGAGATATTCTTTAACACTTAAAATAAGAAAGATCTATAGAAGATTCTATTAAAATGCTCGCGCAAGTTTCTCGAGTTTTTATGAAGAAATGAACTAAATGAAATTTGTAAAACGGTTGCGGAAACTATAAACGCTTTCAAATACGTCAAACGGACAGAAAATCGCTATTATTACTTATTATTAGGCTGCGAATGTTTATGCAAATTCTAGACATTAATTTTTAAATATGAAAATCAGATAGAAATTTAGTTCTTGTAGTAAATGTCTTGTTATGTTGCTAGTAATATAAATACCATAAAGTTTTATTAAAATCTTCATTTCACTGCATTCTGCATATTAAAATTTGCTATAAATGCATAAACATCTGCAGTCTATTTAATATATTTTTTCATCTGCGGCAATTTGGTTTAAATGACAGATCAGTTCTGATTTGTCCAGCCCTAACATGGGAGAGATATTTCCAGGGTTCCCCGGTTCACGGTAATGGAAGAACAACCAGTAAACATTTATTAGAAATACGAAAAATAACAGAAAAATATTAGGTTAATGGTAATTTCTCGAGTCATCATGAGGAACAAGCGCATACGTATCCCGAATGTACCTTGTGCACGGACCTGACGGCAAACGAAATGTCCAAAATGCGGTTGTCCGTTGGCAAACGATTCCCAGATGTTTAATAAGACACAGTGGAACGCCAATTATCCGAATTAATAGGGAGACAAATATTAATAGGGAAATAACCGGTTTTTCGAGTAATCGGTCCAGGAGGACCAATTTTTAATACATATCATAAAACGCTTGGGAAATAAGGTAATTTTGAGAAAAGGCTGTTTACTGTATCGAAGATTGCATCGTGACACAAATAAATATCTTTTCTAACTATCTCTATTCTTTTAACTATCTTACAGTGTTTCTTTCTTTAACAAAAATGAACGAAATAATGTCATCTTTCGACTACAATTCTATATCTTGGATCACCTTCAGGTATTTCACAAAGCGTTCGGAAATCTACTTTAAACTCGCGTAAGAGTAACACATGGTATGTTTTTCCGTGCTTCTTTTTAGCTATTTTTTTCAGAAAACATTTGTTACTCATTCTGTGTTCTGATAGTCGATATTTGGGATGATCGACATTCGGATAATCGGCGTTCTACCGTATTTAACACGTTCGCTACCAGTATGCACATATGTGTGTGTGTCGCTTCGATTTCCAAATCAGCATACCTTTCTAGATAAAAGTAGACTATGCTTTGTATATTTTTAATTTTTGATCAAGAAGATAAAAACACTCCACTGAAGAAAGTGCGGATAATCTAACGCAGTCTATGACGAACGATATCGAAATAATGTGGTGGTAGCAAAAGTGTTAAACGGAAGAATTTGCGTTATATTCGCGAAAATGTATTCAAAGAAAGTCTTCGAATACACAGAGAGCGCGACACTTTAAAGCGTTTGGCCGATAATCGTCCTTCCGCGACGGTACAATAGTGTAGCAGTGATTCATCAACGACGCACCTAACTCATTCACGACTCACTTGCCTGGGCAAACGTACCGCAAAATAGATCGAGTTAGGATGTCCCCCTGATAAATGTGCCGATCGATGGCCCGTCGAAACACGCGTAAACACAAGACAGAAAACCGTTTGTCGTTACCATTGCACGGGTCATGTTGAGATACCCGAGCGGTTTTTCGGAGAAGAAGGAGAACGCCGTTGAAAATATTCGATTTCCGCAGGAAGGAGGCGAGCGTTCTCTAAAAGTAGGCGAGCCCCTTAAAGTGTTCGGCACGTAGTAGTCGAAGAAGGGGGAAGAGGGCGAAACGATCCTCAACTCCCCGCAACCATGATCGAACTTACGAAAGAGTCTCCAACGCCCCTTATCCCTCGTCCAACATTTCGCTCTCATGGTATTTCGACAGTCATTCTCACTTCCCCTCGTGTCTTTTTCTCTTATTTCGCGTCGATTCACGAAATTGCAGGTCAATTCGTCTAGATATAATGAAAAGTTACAATACAAATCTCGAACAGTGTTCATCGATGGCTTCTCAGTCGGGAGCATTTATCCGAGGTACAGACGCAACGGAGCCTCTGTAATTTACTAAAGGGGCCTGAATTGCTACAAGACAATTACCTAAAGTTTTCCGTTTTTCTCGCCAGACAGTTCATCGGGAAATCGATGCACCGAAGGAGGGACTGTGCAGAAGAAAAAAAACATGTTCAAAGGTTAGCCGTACAAGGGTTAAGAATTGAGAACCGCTGGCGGAGGAACGAAGCCACAATGCCAACCGATTGATTTACGTTGCTCGTTACGCGGTCCACTGCTCCGAAGAGAGAAAAATAAATTGATAGAAGGGCAACGGAGTGGGGGTACGGGGAAAGAAGACGAGAAGCGGAAGAAAGGAAAGGGTAGGGGACGAAAGGTAAGAGAGGGACTCATGAGTACGATGGAACAAGGAGGGACGGGGGGGTGGGGCGTAGATCCTTGCGAAGAGAGGAGAGTCTTTCTTGAAGAAGAACAGTAGGAGGAGGAAGAGGAGGAGAAGGACGAGGCAAAAGGACCGCGTGATGAGAAATGCAAAGTGAAGCAGTCTGGGATTTTACCAAAGAAATACCGCGCGCCGCTCGTTCGATCACGTCCGCCCCACTAATCGCGACTTTTGTTAAGATCAATGATCGCTTTTTTCGTTCATTTCCGTACCGGAACGCTGGCGCGCCGGCCGAAACTTATCCAATAAAGTCGTCGTGATTTCGTCTTCGATTCAGCCCCCCCCCCCTCCACCCGGTCGGGCTACGTGACCTCACGGTGAAACAAATTTCCAGCGGATCGGTTCGCACGCGCGCACCACGACGAACATACTAATTCGGTAATGGGGGCCAGCGAGCGGCTTTGTTCGCTTGGGTGTTTCCTCTAGTTTCTGTGTTTGCAGCAGGCCAGGAGGAAACTGTGCACGATGATCAGTCTGGCCTATTTCAGGCCCCTGGATGTGTCTGGATTTCTCGCAAATGGGGCTAAATGCAGGACATCTCGTACCTGTTAGGTTGGCAACGAAATTGGCAACCTTCTTTTGTCGATCGTAACAAACACATGGAAATTTCATTCCTCTCAGCTTGACCGTATTCAGGAGAAAAATTACGAAACAAATCCGTTATGCTAGCTCCTATGGATTATTTTATAAGAGGACAATGCTCGTCCACACGTTTCACACAGAACACTGGGAAAAACTGAAGAGTCGATCTGGAAATGTCTAATTCACCCACCGAACAAGTCCAGATGCTGCCCCAAGCGATTACCACTTGTCCCGAATGTTACAACTAATCGTTAACCGGAGAACGCTTTTGTAATGTGTGGGCGATGGCGCAATGCACCTTTTTCACGTATCTTGCTTCAATGTCACCTGAGTTCTCCCGCAGAGGGATCGTTGCGTTGTAAAGTCCTGTGCACATATGTAGGTACGGTTTGCAGATGTCTAGACATCAAGGCTCGCAAGGTCTGACGGCAATAAAACAATTTAGGTGGTCAAGGACCTATTCCAGGGATGGTAAAATT
Organism: Dufourea novaeangliae; assembly: GCF_001272555.1. Classification (NCBI taxonomy): domain Eukaryota; kingdom Metazoa; phylum Arthropoda; class Insecta; order Hymenoptera; family Halictidae; genus Dufourea; species Dufourea novaeangliae. The sequence continues at coordinate 328,106 of NW_015374071.1, read as the reverse complement.
AGCACAGTATAACAAGAAATTATCGATTCGAATGGTGTCTACTTTGATAGAAACTTATTTTTTGAATTTTAATGGAATATTCTTTTGGAAGGAATGTGAGGGTCGCGAATTTAGCTGCTAACCTAATCGAAATCATCTTGAAATTTTCGATTCCTGTAGTTTTCACTCAAGATTCAATTATATCAATTTATTACTCGTGTATTACAGCGCAATGAAAAGCAGTAGTATAACAGGAAACACTATACATTTGTACATACATGAAAGTTTCATTATTATTTCACGATCACAGCATGTAAGACTAGAAGCATCAGACAGGTTTACAGTTTTGAAAGGGCAGTATACTGAAACAGTTCTGGGCGTTCGAGTGTTCAATGGTCTTCTTGCAAGAAGCCATTAGGATGGTAGAAGAAGCCTTATAAAAATACATATAGTTCGAAATAGAAACTAAAAGATTAACAAGAAACTAAAGATTAACAGTAGTTCTCTTAAAGCTACAGCGTGCGTTCAAAATGGTGCAATCTATGGAATTCTATATTTTACAAGTAAATTTACCACTTTAGATAAGTTTCAACATCATTTGTCGGTAGGTACTGCCCTGAACTTAGTAGGTACTGCTTTTCGTATGAGAGTACTGTGGTAGTTTTTAACGTTTACTGAAGCTTCGCAGTTACTACCCAGATCCACCCTATTCGAATACCCGGGAGGTATCATAACAGACGTAAAGCATCAGAGAAGAGAATATTCTACCCAGAAAATAATATTCCACAGAACAGATAATTATCTTTGTTTCGATCTGTATATTTTCATATAAAAACCAAATTAATTAATACTCGATACGTCTAAAATACTAGCTGTGATAAACTTTACAGTATAACCGGATAAGATCGAGTACTTATAACGTAAGTAATGCTAGTCGACAATGATGCTTATTTAATTATGAAAACAATATTTACCGAACCGTTTTTCTTCTCCTATTAGGTCGCCGCACAAAATTCAAATCATTAACGGTTCTTTACACAGAACAATGGAATCGCATACGTCTGCAGAAACTATGTAAGTATACAATTACAATTCAAAAAATTCACCGATTATACAGAACAGCTGACACATACTCAATGCAATTCTAAATATAATGTTTTTCATAAAATTAAGAATTTATTGGAAGTGTTTTTATTTAGAGTAGCAACTTTTAGAGCATCCCAATACAATAATGGGTAATCTCTATAGAATCAATTGCTGGAATGGAAGATCTCCGAAATATGCAACTACCCAAGTGCCCGACTGCTACTAATCGACGCAAATATCGAAAAACACGGTTCATCCATTTTAGTCTGCCAGGAGCATAATTATATACATATAGTCCAACCCCATCTTGCCACGTCACCCGTCTAAAGAGGCAAAGGCCTATCCCTGCTTCTCCTCGATCGACGATGCAAATCCGTGCGTAAAAAAAAAACTGCTTCCTTCTCGAAGCTGTTGTTAATATTGAAGAAGTAGACGTGTTTTTATTCGCGTCTGTATTCCGTGCGCCTAGTGGATGTAGAGAGGGTTCGTGTGTATTGACTGCATCTGCATTTACAATCAGGACTAGTCCTGGGATCCATTAGTCACCTGACGGCGGAGGTAGGTCGGTTTCCAAGCGCGCACGAGGGAAGAAGCGAGTCCAGAAGAAGGATGTACCGGGGCTGGCAGTATTAGAGCAAACCGATCGGGACACTAATGACTAGGATTACTTCACGGAAGATATTGCCGCCTTCTTTCCTCCTTTATCTACCTTCAGACCTGCCCCATCTCCCTTCTGCCCCTTCGTCCCAAGCGGCTCACCGTTTGGCTTCTCACGCGTTTGCTGCGAATATCGATGAACCGAAACCCTGGATTCGTCCGTTTGTTCACTTATCGTCTTTTTTTTCTCAGTTTGCTTAAGATTGAGAACGATCGTCGTATCGCGCCAGATTGGACAGATTTAGATAAGCAACTGATAGGTTCCAACAACAAAAAAAAAAGAAAACGACAGTGCCGTTTTCTGTTTTACTGAACACTGCACGTTACTCCTCGTATGAACTTTCGTCGAACGTATGTATATGGATCTGTTCGAACCGTTAATCGTAGCTTGCCAGCGTCTAAGCTTCTCATTTCACGCCCACAATTGTCCTATTGACAGAACACTACCCTTGGAGATAAAGACATAACAGGTAGGATTGATCGTTCTGATTTTAAAAATTTAATTTGAAATCTGTACGGAAGCGATAAACGTCTAGGATTCATCGGCTACACGATTGCAATGATGGTTATTTATATGTTGTACAAATTACAGTAGGAAATTTATCTGACTAGAAAGTATCAAAGAATCAGAATGATTTATAAGGTACTGGATAAATTCTAAAAGCTTTCAGTGCAGTAGTATCGCGCTACCAGTTTACAGGTAGAAATCAGCTGCTGTACTATTCATAGTTCCTCGTGATTAATTGATTTGAAATATTTAAATACACTGGCTCTTTCGTTGCTTCTGCTGGATTCTATCGCATGATCCTTGTAACGAGGCATTATTCTATTCCACGATTCCTGTAGAACCTAACAGCTTAATAGCAGGAAGAAGCCGGAATTATCTTTAAATGGATAATCGACGGTTCAATACTAATCTAACTCTTCCCAAACGAACCACGGCTATGTTTGGACCGACCGAGATTCTCGCTTAATGTTATGTATTAATCTATTGTCGGAAGTCTCCTTGTACATAAAAAGAATCGATCGAAATAAATGGAAAGACAATTTGAAGCGTGAATATAAGTGATAATGCTACGGGTCCAAGTTAACATTACTTAATAATTAACTGCGCAAATTTGGAATTGTCACTTATAGTTGACAACAATGCTTCAGAAATTACGTGTTACGGACAAACAATCTATGCATTGAAAAGTAGTTAGTTGGAAACAGTTCGGCCCACCGCGAGCAATTTTCAAGGCGTTGCTTACATACAAAGGGTGTTAATAAAAATGTGGGACAATTTCACATGGTAGATTCTATACAAACTAAGACGAAAATCAAAGATGGCGTAATTTCATTCAAGATTTCATTTCCAAATCGAAATACGCACGAAATACGTGACGTGTTATTCTACTTGAAACGCGTATTCTTCAACTGTTTTACGACTTGGTTTCATTCGCTTCATTTTATTTCATTCATTTGTTTTACTAGGCGGTTAATTGAGCCCGTCTATTACGTGGGAACTGACTGTTCGTGTGGTATTAGGGAATATGTAGCAAATGTTACAAGGCATTACAAAATTGTTAAAAGTCTGATCTAAACACTGTTTGGGCGATATTAAAGTTCGACGGGCAACATTTATGCTACCATGAAGTAGTGAAATTGGAATAAAATGTATAATTTTCATGAAACGTCACATTTTCTTCGTATAAACCAGGTGTCCTAATACCTACAAGCAGTAGCGTCTTTCATGTATATTTTGTCCGTACTTTCAACAACAAATAACTCGGAAACGAAGCCTCGAACGAAATTTCATCATTCTTGATTTTCGTCACAGCTTGCCACATAGAATTCACCCTATGAAAGTGTCCCACATTTTTATTAACACCCTGTATAATTACTCGCCACATTTTTACACACTCTATTTTGGAAAGCTTAACATCGAATCGTCTGAATTACTATTAGTTAACTCCCACAGAACAAAAAAAAAACAGAAGTTCGCCAATCTATGTCCAACACTTCCGACTTACAGTTCAATGGAACACACCGTCGTATCCTGTCGTGCAACGAATTACGCCGCACCCAGCAGCGATCGAGCGGGAACAAAAGCCGTGGTGCGAAGCCTCCCGCCATCGAAACAGGAAATTGAAAGGAGCGTATCGCGTAAACTTTCAATAGAGGCGCCGAGATGTATAAGATAACCGTGGATAAGCGTGACGATGGGGGTCGTGCTGTTCGCGGCCAGGTCCCTTTTGCTTTATTATCGTCCTCCGAAAAGCCGTCGGGGCTATTAGTCGTGGTTTTATAGCCGTGAGGAGAATAAAAAGTATTACCACGTACACGCGCCGAAGCCAGGCAACGAAATGCGACACACAGTGTCGGAGAAGGGAGCACGGGAATGTGGAAGAGGAAAATAGAGAGTCCAGCGTGGCGAGAGACAAAGCGGACGAGAGAGGCGGAGGTAGTAATAGGGCTGGGCGAGCAACAACCACTTTTACGATGCCGCTCGTATTCGCGGATATGGTTTATCCAAGCGGCGGCATGGAAAGACCTGAGGGGGGGGGGGGCGTTACGAGGAAAATCGAAGGACATCGGTACAGCTCGGAGTATCCTCTTTGGAGCCTCGTATACGCGAGGTTAAGACTCCTACGGCCCTTAATTTGGGAAGGAAGCTCAAAGCGGCAGCCAGTGGAAAAGAAAGTGGAAAACAGGCTCAAGGCACAAAGAACCGTAGTGTTTCCGTTACGTGTTTTACGAGGCAGATCTCCGCGCCATCGATGGTTTTCTATCCGTCGACCGCTTTTTACCATCTATAAATTTAATCAAGCCACGATTGACGCCCCCCCCCCCCAGGATAAGGGATAACACAGTGGAGTCCCCGTCTGTCGAGGTGGAAGCGGTTGGGCAAGGTTCGAAGCTTTCAATCAATGTCTAGACCGCCTCTTGTCACGAAAACTCGCGCGGCAACCAGGTGAACCGAGGGGGAAGTGACAGACAGAAGGGCTAAGGGGGAGGGAAAAATTGATAAAACGCGTGCCTCGCTTCCTTGAGGAAGGACGATAAGGAGAGGAGGCCATAGTACAGCCGCTCGTCGCCCTCCGCGCGCTGGTTGGTATATGCCTGCTTCTCGCGCTGATAAGACACCGGTATACATATGCTGGCGACAAGTTTAACGATCCTTCGATTTTCGAACTTCCCCCGATGGAAATAGCAGTTTGAGATGATCCAGCTTTCAGTGTTTATTCAAAAGGTTTTTAAAAAATAAGAAACAGTTTTTGTCGCATCGCCAAATAGCACCTACAGAATCTCGACGGTTTAAATCAGAGGTTGGCAATGGTAGCTCCCGGGAGCTAAAAACCTGTCCCCACCATCGTCCGCAGTTGCCGTGCAGTAACAGAGACAAAAGTCTGAGCATCGCTGTCTCCAAGAAGTTACACAGGCAAGAGAAGGAACCAGGCACGTGAGGCTTAAATTGTTTCATTGCCGTCAAACCTAGCGACACTGGCATGTCTAGATAGCTGCAAGCGATACGTACCTAGGTTGTTGTAGGAAGCCTTTTACTAATTTCTAACAAAGCTTGTTCCAAGGAATCCAAGAACAATACATAGTGACAAGGAGGGAAGCTTCCTTCTTCACTTTTCTGTCTTGTTTGGATGTGACACATCTACAGTGACGAGGCCACCAATTAGTTATAAGGGAGTCTCTTTTGTTTTCGTTAGAATCTAGCCAATAGAGAACAGTCTCGTTTAGTTTATTTGACAACATCACGGAAAGATCCCCGAAAGACGATTAGAGTTATTCATCCAACTCAAGGCGTTCTCAATAGGAGATTCGTGATTAACACGAAAAACACAGACATCCACGCGTGAGAGAGTCGTATTAATCGCTTCGTGCCAGTTAACACCGACGGAAGGCTAGGGTATCAGTAAATTCCTACCAATTCGCGACGATATTTGCCTAACAGCGACGTTGTTTCTTAATTAGCCGTGTCCTTGGTAGCCAATGTAGCGATGCTAAATGGATGGAATAACAACTTCGCGGTGCCGTCCCGATAATTTCGCTGCGTCGCACAAGATCCCCCGGGGCTACACCGCTTTTCTAGCGTATCCACCACCACGCGAAAAAGATAATGCTCGCGCAATATGTCCGCGGAGATACGAAAATCCGCGTTGCGTAACCAGGTTGCGCGCATTGTACAATTACAAACCGGAATATTACCGTTTATCGAGGTCAGCGGTTTTAAACAGCGATCGATCCAGCTCTCTCGCGCGTACGAATTCATTACTAAGGGTGCATACACACACACACACACACACCTCTCGTTTCGGCTTCATATCGCCGGAGCCACAAGATCCCCCAAGCGGCCTCGTATCCGGCATTTTCAGAGCGGCGCGCATATTGCTTCTCGGATAAGTAACCGATTGAAATACACTTGGGATCTGTTCACGAGTTGGTCGCGATCACTGTTAAATTACCGGGAACTCGGACGGTTATAGAACGGAGAAAGTTTTTCGGTGATCGTGAACGCGATCGAAGGAACAGACTGGATATTTATATTAAGGTTAATGCGTACCAACATGTCGTTTTCACAAATAAAGCTTCAAACCAGCGTTGGGCAGCGTAGGGGCCTCTCACGCGCATGCTTCCCCTTCCAACCTTTATTTCGTGCCGTATGCGTTAGCAGAAACAAAGACGCCCAGATTCTTGTCTCTGTCACTATCCATAGCAACGGCAGACGGTAGTAGGGACAAGTTTTAGTTCCCGGGAGTCAACTTTACCCGCCGCTGCTTTAACCGTACGGTGTTTCTTCAATGTTATTTAAACTCTATCTCTCCTATTATTTGTCGTGGATTACTTTCAATGATATATGTACCTCTTGAAACATTATTGTCAACGAGTAGCTCTTCTGGCCATCACCAGCTTTGAACTCCCACGAACCACGCTGACCTATCCTGCCATTTGTGTTATCTTTTCTCTGAATGCTTTCACCAAATTTTTCGGTATGTGTCCGAAGTGTAACTACCATAACAGGTCTCTCGCTGTATTCATTGTTTCATAATTTGAATCTGAACATGGGGAATGAATTTATTGTTCCATAGATCAATAAAGTATAAAATTCTCAGGAAAAATGAGTTGACCTTCGTTCGTCCTAAACTTAATAGTTAACGAAATATTTACAAATTAATGTTTAATACGTACTTACTATCTGGAAGCTATAGGTGCTCGTTTCATATACAGGGTGCCTCGGAAAGTTATGTTCAAGCGGGTACAAGGTGATTCTACATGAAAAAATAAGTCAAAAATATAGAATAATATTTTTCAATTGAGATTTCGTGTTTGAGAAAGTCAACTTTGAATATTAATCTGAAACGCGTGTATTTGCCACGGTAGTAAGTAGAAACGGAGCGCAATGAATAGACACGTTAGCCCATTTTCAAATTGGATTTTCTCGAAAATGAAACCTCGAATGGAAAAATTTTATTCCACATTTTTCTCCTATATTTTTATGAAGAATCACCTCATACCCGCTTGTACATCATTTTCAGAGGCACCCCGTATACAATTGGCGAGAATTTTATTGTTACATTCAATGCATCGATTCTTTATAGTCTAATGATTCAAACTGGATAGTAATTGAGGCCATTGGTGGAAAAAGGGCATGTACGCAAAAACTCTATTTTGAGAAAATCGACTTTAAAGTTTTCATCAGAATGTTATTTAATAAAAAGTAATACAATTGAAATTAATTTTTTTTAAAGGTGTAGTAACATATCATTCAAACGTTCTCAAAACAGAAGTTAATCTTTCAAGATAATATTTGTCTTTTTTATGACTTTTAAAAAAATTGATTTATGTGTCCTTCTTCTATAAATTGGGTAAGATCATAAAAAGACCGGTCTTTTCTTAATTAATCAAATATAGTTACTTATTACGTTCACAACTATTTTTATATATTGTTCAAATAAAACATACGAAATGAATGAAAAATATACAAAAAATTTAATTTTTTAAGGAGGTTTTATTTTATAAGTTGGAATATATATTGGAATATTTATTACTTGTAGCTCTAATGAGTTATATAAAGGTATATTCATCAATTTACACAAAAGCTTTTTTCAAAAACAAATATTCTACGACAGCACGATCGCTGAGCGAGTGACCCCCGGGCGAAGTACAGATGTACTGCACAACGCTGCGCGAATTTTCAAGATCGCGCAGCAGTATACGCCTATGTGCCCTTTTTCTATCAATGGCCTCAATTGTTAAAGGTTTGAAATATTTCCCAATAATTTTTCAGGGTTACATACTTTTCCGTAAGTATCCTAATACTTTCGGACGGTGTTGTGCGTAAGAAAACAAAGAATCGGAAAAATATCGGGTGGACGTAATGGGGAATACACAACCACGGAAAATCGATTCTAAGTTTCGAACTGTTCGTCTAGTTTTCGCGTTCGTTCGATTCCCACTCCTGTCTCTCAGCGATATTCGAGAAGTTCTGGGCGGCAAGCGCGAAACTGCCACGACGTGTTTCGACGTTTGACTTACTGTCCTACGGGCTCTGTTTATTTATGCCCCGAAGTAAATCCGCCCGGGGAGAAATATACCGGAAACTACGCGAATGCCCCCGTCGACACGACGTCTCTGCGTACAAAACTTTTCCCCTGTGATTTTCCAAGTGCTGAGGTATATCGTTCGAGGTGACCCCTAAAATTTGTCGGTTGCCTGCGGATTTCATCCCGACCGGACCATCGATTAAACTTGTTAGACGACGCAACGGCGACATGTACAATGGGAATGTCTCGAACAATTTCCGTCCGTGAGAAATACTCCCGGCTTCGTGAAGAATTTTACTATTAAATACTCCGACTAATTTCTGTTTCCTCTGACATTTACGGTTCTACGTGCAGGCCCACCGACGATAACTCCTATGACACTCCGTGACTTTCGTTATAAAAGTTTAGAAGATTTTCATTAATCCGTGGGTTTCTTTTTTTAAGAAAAAGGGTGAATCTAAAATATTATAGGTTTCTTGTTTTAATTCCCGCCCAGCCGACATACCGGGTAATTTTTGTGAAAAAATTAAACAGTAACAACGATGATGTACAATAAAACGAAACACAGTGAAGAAACTGTAGCCTGTTAATAAAACGAATGACATGTAATTGAAGAGAAGGGGGTAACAATAAGATAACAATGCTTTCAATTGTTGACCCGACCAATGCGCTTGTACCGAGATCAGAACAGGGTATGAAAAGTGTTGCAAACATGATAGCGGAGTACAAGTTGGTAATAAAAGAAATTATTTTACTGTAAATATTAGTAAACGAAACACATGAGCAGTTTACGTGGAGTTGAGTTCAACGTGTACCGACAACGGTACATATTGGCTTTGATCAGCTTATCAGTCTGGTTCAGTGGCAAGCATCCAGAGAAGCAGAGTACCTAATTATCATTGCAACCCTGAAACCTGCACAACGAGAATGATCAATAAGACACAGTAATAGTAGCTAGTGCCTACTCATTTTATTAATGACAATGTAATCTTTATAGGAGCAAGAAAAGGTCGTCTTATTCTTTTTGGGATAAAACAAAGAACAACCAAAGTGTTTTAAAATGAAAAAAATGTTCCTCTATACATAATGGGACCGCGGATGTGTATGTAATTACCATTCCAAAGACTAATTAACACGAAACAGAAGTAAAAAGAAATTTATTTCATCAAGGATTTTGTTATATAAACAATAAAACAAGAACAGTTGATCCATTGAATTTTTCTGTCCAACTGTACGTGGCAGATCTGTACACTTCGTAACTGCATAATATCCGTAATCCACGAATAAGATGCATTCTGCCTATGACGGGACACTGGTCCATTAAGAATTTGTATGAAGAGAAATGTATAGGAAAATCTGATTGGTAGGAAAGTTAACAGTGAACTGATGAAAGAAACATCGCTAAAAAAGAAAAAAAAAAAATGTAATGAGTGAAATACGAATGGGAATTCTATGAGTTCCTTATTGTTCGAACGAAGCGCGATAATTTGAGAGCAAGCTTCACCAATCTCCGGACAGTCGAAACCACTGGTGGCGGATCAACGGGAAAGCGGACCGAACAAAAGTATTTCTCGGAACGCAGCGGGTCTATGAAGACTGGAGTTAATTAAGCGAAGGACGAGCGTCAATCTCTTCTCCATCGAGCCGGTTATTTTGCTGTTCCGTTACTACGCGAAATTTACGCGGAGCGGGGGAGAGAGTAACGCTGGTTAACTCGATTGAAGGGTGAATTATCTCGAGAGATTTTCCGCGGTGGAGGACGATCGGCGGAAGGATCGATCACCACGGCGATCGCTGTATAAGCGGCAGCGTCTTGAAAGTGACTATTCTTAACGGGTGCCTACAACTTTTTCCTTGTCGATAAGACGTTGACTTATTACCGGTCCCCCGGTTGAGTAAACAGTGCTCGCAACACAGAGCATTAATCTGTAGCCCATTAGCCGTGCCGACTCTTAATTAATCATTCATCCGCTAAGCGGCCGTGTCGAAAGTGAAAAGTACCGATGGTAAAATTCTTCCCCCCCCCACCTCCCACCCTGCGTGACTTCGACTAGTTTTATTTTTGGTTCCGTCAGGCTCGTTACCAGTGCAAAATTTTTGCGTGAAACGATGACGCCGTTATGGGGGTATCCCCACTCGGTGGCGTAATTTTTAATCGATTTTTAGAACTTAGAATTAATAAACTAAGGAATTTGTAATTTTTCGTACATTTTTGTTTACATTTCAAGGAAGCACAGTAAAATTTTCGTGCAACTAGTTTAACAAAGTTAGTACATGTTTTTTGCAGCGTACCGCTCTGAATGGTTGCCACGATTCACATTGTTGTATTCATCGGAAAAACTCACAGATGATCTTAATATACATAAAAGTGGTTATCTGAGAACTATTATGAAGCAGACCAAATTTTTTGAACAAAATGGCAGCCATTTAACGCAAAAATTCATTAAATTTGTAACTTCTTCAGGCGATATAAAAAAGTATTGGAGATATTGTCATAATAGTAGTTCACAGGATAAAGAGGCGTTTATTTTATATGTATGTCAAAGCTAAAGTATCTTGGTTAAGTCATTATTGAGATATCGTGGCAGCCAATTTGGAAAGCATGGTTTCGTTAAAAGTGCGTTTATTCGTGCAGCGGTACATTGTTCTTTTAAATTCGTTATAACTTCGTAATTTCAATGAACTGCGGCATATTACTTTGGGAACACATTTTCCAGGTGTCATACTTTAAGAAAATACAATACAAAAAATCGATTTTTGACCCCTCTGAATGGGAATACCCCTTTGTATAATTAACGTTTACTCGAAAAGTTAGATAATACCCGGTGTGTTTATAAAGTAATGAGACTGGGTCTCCGAAAATATTTATTAGCAAGTCAACCAGAAATCAACATTATCCCCTTTAAAATAGCTCCTATATAAACTAAAGACATTATTCCTACTCGTGGAACACAATGCTAGAAATCTTCAACCGGAACATTACTTTCAGTTGGTCTGTCTCAACCTTTGGGATGTTGTTTTGCACTTTCAGGATTAAAACTCGTAAGATGGATTTTGATTTTTTGGGAACAGGAAGAAGTTACACGGACTCAGGTCAGGTGTGTAAAGGGAATCCAGAACCACTGAAATACCCTTATTGGCCAGAAAATCAATCACAGAGAGGTTTCTTGGATACTGCATCATGACAATGATCTCTGTCGCATTGGTCACTCTGCGAACGAATTTTTAATCAATGACGGTATTCCATGGTTCTACAGCCTTGTGGTCTAATTTCATGTGATTTCTTCCTGTTCCCAAAAATCAAAACCGATCTCACAAGTCGTCATCTTGAAACTGAACAAAATCCAAAAGGTTGCGAGAGATCAACTGAAAGCAGTTCCAGCTGCAGACTTCCAGTACTGTTCCCAGAAGTGGGAACAACGTCTCCGGCGGATATGGCTGCTAGAGGGAACTATTTTGAAGAGGATAATGTTGATTATGCATTTTGAATTGTTCATAAATATTTTTGGAGAACCAGCCTCATTACGTTTGTAGGCATATCTCGTATGTTTCGTTCGAGCTGAGGGTGCAGGGATGCCTCTAAGATCGCTAAATTGGAATGGGGGTGGCAACAAGCGTGCAATAAACCGTGGGACCAATGGACTCCGGTTCCAGTTAACGTTGCGTTTCCTTTCGCGTACATTAATATTTAATTTTTAATCAAGGGTTCTGGGAGCCGGGTTGCGTGTAACTTTTAATTAAAGGTTAAATATTACATTTTATATTTCCGTATAAAATCGAGATTTTAGCATATATAGCGATACAAAATTATGGAAATAAATGAAACTCTTCTCGAACACGGGTAAAGAGAGAAAAAAAGAGAAAAAGAGTATCATTTTTTTTATCTTTTTAATTTAATTTAATCATTTAGCTTGAACATACATCGACTTCAAAGGAGGGTCCCGCCTTCTTTTTTGCCTGTAACGTAAGGATTTATTAAAACATTTCCGTGTGTTCTCTGTGTGTTATGCGTGGAAAATATTTTTTAGTTTAGTCAGATTTGTCAAAACATCCGCGTACCATTTTCCGTGCCAGAATAATCAAGCGAATAAGCTCCGACAAAAAAAACGACGAAGAACGAGATATATTCCTCTGAGCGTGCTGAAAGTAATTTAGTTTTTTCGGTATGCGTGGCCCAAGCATCGCTGTCGGTCAGCGACACTGCAGAAATTCATTGCGTTTTGAATATGCTGAAACCGGCTGGCTGGGAAACTTGTTACAGTGGCACGGCTTGCCAATTTGTCGGCGGTAAAGTGGCGGAAAGCCGGGAAAACCGGAGACACTTGTCGTTTATTCTGTCTGGTTGAAAAATATTTCATTCCTTGGCTGTCTATATCACCGTCAACCCTACGTACCCATGGTACGATAGAAATTGTACAATAATGACTGTATTTGAATTTGGATGCGATTATAACATCTCCAAGCGAAACAACGAACACGTTAATGCATTTTTTGCCTCCTAAGTGTATGAAATTCGTGTCAGTCCGCGTTTAAAAGATTGTTCAGGGTCACTGTGTAATTTTTATGTCAACGTTACGCAACTTATTACGAATTCCCGGATATTTTTTTTCTTTTTTTTTTTGAGATCTATACATCTATTTGCTTTGTCGTTTGTTCTCATTCGAGCCCTTTTTGCGACGTTTCTCCGTGCACCCTCTATCATTCTCTCCCGTATTATTTTTCTCGTTCGTTCTCCCCCGTCTCATCCCCAACGAAACCCCAGCGGTCTCTCACCTCTTGTCATTTCTCCACACTGAAATTTTTATGGTGTGTCCAATTTCCGGCGTGGCTAATAGGCATTAAAGCTGACGTCCTGGTTTCCGTTTAAAGCGGCGGTGGCGGTCCCCGGAAAACAAAAGCGTTCACGATGACAGAATTTATTGCTTTACCGGCGCAGACCTCAATTAAAGCGCTTCGGAGGGTGCTGAATAATTAAAGGGATCTATATACTAAAAATTAATCGAAAAGCTTCGTCTTCTTATCGAGTTATAATTTCGTAGTAGACTCGAACCGTTCGCTCGTTCGGAATTTAATAATATGGAGATCCAAGAGGGGTGCTGTAAAATTATCTTATGGATTTTCTTAAGGAATTTACACGATATGTTTGGTTTAACAGCAAGCACTTATTTTCTGAAACAGTCAACAATTAGAGTATTATCTCTGTACTGTGACAATGATCGAGAATGATAACACGTCTAGAGACAGAACTGAATGTAATAATGCGATCGTTTCATTCGTTGACGACGTGTTTATATTTTCAAGTTTTTTCATTATTCTCGATGTCAAAAACACTGAACCAAGACTCGTTCACACCCAGTAAGCATCACGATAAGATTCGGATGACATTTGGATTACGAGGAGATTAACAAATTGCGATTATAGCGAGCCGATACTGTACCTTTCTTATTTTAATGCGCAGTACGACGAGAACAATCATCGACAAAGCACGGTTCCAGCGATACTTCGAAACATTTGCATTTTTATAAATAATTATTTTGTGCACATTAATTGTCAGATATAGTCTTCTGACAAAATTTGTTCTCGTTCATCTATCCACCACCTATCATAGTCTGCTCCGTTTCCCAAGTTTCGTTGATTAACACATTGATTATTAACCTGATCGTCAGCTAATCATACCATGATTGTATATACATCACTGTTACATTTGAACGATTCTGCCTGTGAGTGGTACAGTATAGGGCGAGTCACATAACATATCCGCTTTGAGTATGTTTTACAGGAAAGTATTTTATATAGAAATTACACTGTATCGAAGGGAACACATCATACTGAAACGTTGTTTTTTGTAAACAACCTTCACGAAATATCAAGGTGACCTTAATATGTTCCTTTAGTTACCGTGTAATTTCTATACAGAGTGTCCCAAATAGATGGGACAATCCGTAACACGCATATTCCTCTTGGAAATACAAATCGAAAAGTCCTTTACCGTTTTCTAATCTGAAGCTCAATTTCAAAGATATTAGCAGTTAAACGTACTCCAATCAGCTGAGCGGTGGGCCACACGTACGCGCAGCAGTCAAGAAGCGCAGGACTCAAGTCACTGGTCTCTCTGTTGCTTGACTGTGTCTGCGCGTACGTGGGACATACCGCTCAGCTGATTGGGGTGCGTTTAACTGCTAATATCTTGGAAATGGAGCTTCAGATTACAAAACGGTTAAGGACTTTTCGATTTGTATTTGCATAAGGAATATGCATGTTGCGGATTGTTCCACCTTTTGGGACACCCTGTATAAAACACATTTCTCTAGACACATACTTTAGAAATCATTCGAGATGGACAAGCTGTGTGACTCACCCTGTATACAAAATATATCTTAAACCATATGCGGATCAACGGTATGCTTACTCTGAACATTAACCCCTTAAAGCCTGAATTATGTTATCGTTACTTTTGTACCGCAGTTTTTATTCCAGATACTTGAAAACAATTCAAATATAGTTTTTTCGTTACTTTTTCTGTTTTTTCTTTTTGTATTATTCTACTCAAATAGCTACATGTGGTGTCTCCAAGTGGTGGCGCCATTTTACAGGATCTCAGAGGATTTCAAAGAAGCAGCAAACAATCCCAGTCGGGTTCTAAGCATATTGGTACACGGCGGCATTTTATTATAAATAAAAGTGGTACTATAAAAGTACCGTCAGGACATAAAGGGTTAAACATCGGTTCGCATGCATCGTAGGGCCTAGTCAAAGTATCAACAGAAAAATCACAATAAAGTACCGTTAAAAGCTCCGACCGATTTCTCGTTATTTCGTTCGATTCGAAACAATTTCACCGTGGAAAAAGCGATTCGGTCGGCGCCGAAACGACCTTCGCGGCCGTCAAAACCCGAGTAACATTCTCTCGCACCTGATAAAATCGTACCACCGGGTATCACATGCGAGGAGGGAAATTTTTGGTGAGTCGATTGTAGGGTTCACGACCGTGTGCAGCACGACGAATTTTGGATTTTATTGCGAGGGGGGCCATGGCGGGTCTGCCGGCCCAGCGAGGCGGGCAGGCAGGCAGGCAGCAACAACGACGGCCCCCGAACCGGAGCGTAGAAGTATATGGGAGCTGAAAATCCTACGACGTCGATAACAGACTCCGAAATTAGCTGGCCGTACCGAATTCCCAATGGAGATTGAACGGGCTCGTTGCGCGCCTCTGCTGCTATCGTGAATAACTACATTTAGCACGGGCTGCCGGGTAAATGGCCTTCCCGCCTAGTAAACGGGTAAACGTAGTATATAGTGCGGGGGGAAAAACACGGCGAAAGATAGAACAGATCTTCCCCGTCCATCCGGCAGATGCAACTTTCATTGTAATTATCTTTCTAATTGTTCCCTGTCCACCAGGGAAAAGAAGGAAAAATAAGTATAACGCGTTTCTCGTATTAAGCCCTGTCTTAACGATCCGACCGTCGAGCGTCGACGTCCTCTTCCTCCGTCGAGAGTTGAAAAACATTTAACAATGTCGTTAGTAATGGAAAAAGGAGGAAGGATGCGCCGAGGAGTCATCGGTGTGACAGATGGTGGGCGGATAGTCGGTTTTTTTTTGTTTTTAGTGAATAGTCAGCTACTTTTGCGCCAGAGCGAGAATAAATGTGATACGGTGGTGGTGATTTCGAGACGAGAATCACGACAAGTTCGTGTTGTATGTATCAGCCCGGAGGAGACGGTTTCGATTTGTTTCTCGGTTAAATCAACAGGATGGATGGACAGTGGGGAATCACCGCGATGAATATACATATACTCAGAAAGTTTCGCGTAACCGTGTAAATGGACGAAGAAATCGAGCGAGAACCTACCGGTGTACTCGTTTGGAGAACGTATCACTAAATGGATAAATTAAAGGACCTTCCTAACGCACGTGTCGGTCCCACAGACCAGCCATATCGCATGCTCCGGCGATTCAGGTAGCGCGCCGCAGCGCACAGTGGAACAAACTGCTCATTTTTTAGTCAAAATGGTAGAACTATTGAGAGAAATAAGATAGAGCGATGAATCTATTTCGACGTTAAAGCTAAGGTACTGCAGAATCAGGAAAAGAAAGTAAAAAAGTATCACAAATAAGTATTGGTCTTGGAAATCTGTGTCAAACTTGACATTTTTCAAGAAAATTGAGGTTTTTCCGTTATAACGTGTACAGTAAATCCTCGACGAGTGTTCGAAGGCTCCCCGGCACTGAATATTAAATATTTCATAAACTAATAGCCGTATGCGGCAGAAACAAATACCATATCACTATGATAAATTTAATTCAAAAGTCAACGTCAGATCTGGGGACCTCTCCTTGTCAGTGCCGAGGAGCCTTCGATCACTAATCAAGGATTTAGTGTAGTTGAATTTTGTGCTTAACTTGTTATATATCGTTTTTTATAATCTCTGACCCATTGAATTTAAATCTGAACGCAGAATTTACCCTATTCCTTCAAACTTGCAACAAAAACGCAATTCAAGTGAAAGAAAGTCGACAAAAACCATGATTATTCTGGTTTCAATGCTTTGATAATACTTTAGTTGAAATTTAATTTGTTGCCAATGTATGTATACAGATCCCATTTGTACTATACAGACATGTATACATGTATATTCAAGAACTCGAAAGGATAACGTCCGTCGTGCTGTTCCGCAGGGCACGATTCGAAAATTGTTGAAACTCCAAGTGGAACGGGGTAAGGGAGGCCCTGTTCGAACCGAAATTAGCATCCACAACGTGGGATTCATATAATATATCGTGGTAGTTGTTAAAGCGTTCTGACATTTATATTTCAGTTTCGCGGATGTTTATTTAACACCGATGCAGGTTCCTCTTTACTGGCTGTCGGCAACGACTAGGGGCTCCCTCGGAAACGGTTCCTTGGCCCCTGGACACAAAGATAATTTTCAGTCGAGTCGCGTCGCGCATTTAACGATCCCGCGTTAAAATAAAAATGCGTGAACCCGGGACCCCGGCCGCGTTTAATTTAACCGCAAATTATGAGTATATAGCCCCGGCGGCGCGCACAGGGCAGATGTTTACGGATACCATTGCGGGCATATTTCTTTATGCAGCACGGTATCAACGCGGTATAAAATATTACGCGATTCCCGCGGGGGAATTTTAACGACGATTAATTCGCGACGGAGAAACAGAAAAAAACAACCCATAAAAACTACCTCGGATATTGGGTGCGTGCATCGATCGAGGGCCGGGTTCCCCATGGATGGAAGGTATTACCGGATTTATCGCGAATCACGTGAAATCTCGTAAAAGCAATGCCTACTCGCGAAACCGAGGAGAGATTTTTGAGAATATTAAAAGTTTGAAAAATTTGGTAGTATAATGCTTTAATAACAGACCGCGCTTTTGGATCGATAATTTCTGGGTTGCATATTTCGGGCTAACGAGAATCTCAACACTGATCAGGAGTTCGACGAGCATACAAGAACCGAAACATTATCGTACGAGTGTTTCCTCATTGTAAGCTCATCGTTCATAGTCACGGAGGATTGTGGATTGTCGACAGGTAATGTCTACATTCCGCTGGATTCACTGAAATATTCCGAGCATAAACCGCTGAAAACAGTTGGATACCCGAAAGTGAATGAGAAGGACACTATTGAAGTTACAATAACAAGTGTAATAACTATTTCGCAAACTAACGTGAACGTGATACAAAAGAGCGACTGGGAATACTATTCCTTGATTGTAAGTTTGTCAGTGTGTTACAGGGTGATTCTCTAGCTAGAGGACCAAAAGGGAGGATCCGCCACTGTCGACATTGTAATCTGCTGGTCTGTTAACGCCACAACACTAAGGGCCTCTCACCATTGATGGGTACTGTGTCGAGTCGCCTATGCATGCGCATATCTGCGGAAATGCAACGATACTGCAGCGATTCTTTGGGTCCTCTGGCGAGAGAATCACTCGGTATATACTACGATTCGTTGAACGAAGCAAGAGTCAATGAAAGTAACTAATAGATTCGCGTGTTAAGCTCAGTTATTGGCTGGTAACTGTTTCCGTCCCCGTTCCACCTAAATGGTCATATCGCCTTCCTTTGATTATAGTTACTGACTCGTTTCTTTGAATCTGCAGGTACATCGTACGTGGTGGGGAGGTGATGACTTTAGCACGTAGTCCATAGATACTCCTTGAGTAAGTCGTTCTTACCAATTCAAGCCTGATTCACACTAGTGGTCAAAGATACGGTCAGATCACCATCAGTCGAGACGTAATAGGATTTTACTTCATACTCATTAGTTCATACTCAATGATCAGAAACAATCAAGTCCCGTCACAGTCTCTTTCATTTTTGTTCGTTCACGCTCTAGGAAGGAACAATGTCGTTCACCAAACATCCTTTAATAAAAATCCCATTAATTTTGGATGAGGAGAATATTGCATTACGAACAAAAAACATCGGTTGATGCTTCCCTATTTGGATCCACAATTTTATTTTGTGGGATGAGCCATAGTACCTTTTGTGACTGAAATTATACGGTTCACTGTAATTTCGCACAGATTCTTTGAAATGTTCGTCATCCATGCTTCTATTCGACCGTCGACTGTTCTCAGTAGACGATCAAGTCAAATCCTGTCAGGAGTGTCTCGGTCTCGACCGTTAGCAAACCGACTCCACGGTCAACAGATTTTCATTTGATCTGATCAAACCACGTACTGTGAATGCTCTAATTCAATTACGTCTGATAAATATTGACCGGTGTCTAACTCGACGTGATCCAACCGTACCGTGATCGCTAGCATGAATCAAACCTTCATTTGTCTTTGGACTTGGTAGCTTAATCGCGTTCATCGTTTAATGCCTGTACAATGAGTCAAAAAGATTAGGCCATCCAACAAAATATTGTTTAAACAGAAAATTCTCGAGTATTCGAAGCGAGTTCATTTTTCGTGACGCGCCCCAATCACAGAACAGATGTTGTTCCATCTCGCAGTCACGTCTCGTATGTTGGCGTATTTAAATATTCATACTCCTCGGTGTCGCCGCTGCTCGGCAGCTGAACGTTTTCGTAGGAAAAACGATGGCGACTCTCGAGACGCAGAACGCGATCGGGTATTTGGTTAGAAACGAAAGGGGTCCCGCAAAAACATTCTCCGAAACCGGAGGTGCCCAGACGCCGGTTATCGATTCGGGAATGACTTTCGGCGCAAACGTGTCGGACGAGGAGCACGATAAACGCGATAAGAGGCGAGCACGGGTGGCAAAGAGGAAAGGAGGATGCAAGAGGCGAGCAGAGAGGGTGGGGGAGGGTGGGGGAAACCGAAAGTGTCGACGAAAAGCCGTGCGAAAGTTTCACTTCAAAATTGCAGTCTTCTGCTCGCGGCAGCGATCGACGTTCCTCGATAAACTAGACGGAACGACGACGCTTTCGGCCGAAACGCCTGGCCGTCTCCTCGCGTCGCGCATCCCGTTGCTTGCCAGAATGAGAAATGGGGGGTTAGGGGGCGCAAGGGGTGGTAGCAGGAACACGAAATTGACAAAATAGAAACTGAAAGGCTGGAAACACGTTTCCTCCTCGGACCCGAAATTCGCCGCCGTCGCTGGGAGAGCTCTGCGAATTTATGACGCTGGCACCTGACGAAACTGCCGTATTTCAATATTGGACCTCTAGATACACGGGGCTCTTAGTACTTTTCTTGGCCAGAGAATTTTTAAGAGCCGGGAATAAAGACGATACGAGATGATCGTGTCCGCTCTCTGCGGTTAGAAATGTCAAACTTTATTAACGGATCAGTTTGTATTAACCCCCTGACGCGCACAAAAATGTTCATATTTTTTTCTTTTCTTCTTTTGCACAAATTCATAGTCCGGCGCTATTGTATCGCGTGTTTTTCTTTTTTCGTTGTTAGTGGTATGTGAGGTACCTACTTTCAGCAAAATTGAGACAGAGAAGAGCGTATAAATATATATACACACACACACACACACTAACGTAAGATAAAACGTCCAAACTATCGAAAAGAAGAAACTATATATACATATCGGTGGTGTTCAGACATGGGGTCCCTCACGCTGACATGTTTTCCTTCTACGAGCCACAAAACGAACGATAGAGACATTCACATTGAGTCCAGGCGTCATATGGGGCACTAACAGCGATCACCGACGTACACCATGCAAACAAGAACGAGCAGGAAAACGAACCGAAACTTCGCAACTCAGTTTCGACGTGTTTGCTACAGACTAATCGATTCGATAAAACAAATACAATGAAAATTGATGTTTGTAGAATAAAGTCCTTAGGTACTCTGTTGTAGCACTGAAACATTGGACGATACGGATTTCTGAAACCAACGATGAGAGGAGAAGTAGAATAAAACTCGACAGAATACTTCGGAATACCGTCTTGAAACTCTACAAAAGATGACTTGGATTTATTTTAATTTATGGTGCAGTATTTTAAAATTCCAGGCGTCTTCAGAGGCTGGCATAGATAGGTGTTACCAAATCGGGCATCAAAATATAAACGATTCGGAAAAAAACATCAGCCTAAAAATAATAAAATATGCGGTCAATGCTATTCGCCATTAGGCCCTACAATGGATAGTGTGTACCCTCACGAGCAAGCTCGGCTAGGGGACAAAGTGTCATAGGAGAAGGGCCTCCTACCATTCGGTAAATTTACTTCAAGTACTGAAATAAATGTTAAACCGAATGTGAAATTGACATAAGAGGCCTTTCCTTTACGCTACTTTTTCCCGTAGCGAAAGCCAAGTTTGCACGTCAGTGTAAGTACTATAGCGTGCTATGGAGGGCATCCATGGATTTTCATAAACAGATCACGTAACTTTCTTTTGGATGCAGCATGCGGTATCTAGTCACAGTCGGTCAGATGAGAGTCACCCGGTACAACTAGGATAGTGTACCTACTGTATGTTTGGGAAGCAACAGTGATTGGTGTTAATGTTATATATTACTGGGGGGACGAAGAATCGCTTACAGTCAGGTAACTTAATCGAAGTAGTACTCGACCGGGAACGCGAAAGATTTCTGTTTCTCCTTGCATCACTGTCCAAAATCACGCTGTATTTCGAATTCTTCCTCATAATCTGGTGCTCTAACCAACGTACGCTCCCAAGAACATCATCGCAGTGCAATCGAAACACCTGCACGAAAAACCCGACGAAACGTATTAAAAATCCGACGAAACTTTCATAATTAATTCTCTATGCACAAGGAACATCATCGTGTGTCCCTCGCTCTTGTCAATTCGGTCACTCACGATATCTCAAAGCAAGACATTTACCGGGACGCGCGTCGCCATTGACCGGCTATCGGAAACGAATCAGTGCACGACGATCGCCGATATACGAGTGCTTTTCATCTCGAAAACGAAGTCCGTAGGAATCAACGATCCCCCCTAGGCCGAGGAAGCGTCGTCCACTTGATGAACTGCGGGGACAAACATCGGTTCCACTCGATGAAACGGTTACCTTACCCTCATCCGTCGGAACGAGTGGAGGACACGACGTTTCGAACCAGCGTGTTCACTATCGGCTACAAAATTCTTGCCAGGTAGACACGTAGAGAGAAACGAAAGAGGGCGGCAGAGAGACGTGGAGGGGAGAGGTTGCGGAAGAAAACTGTAAAGACTCCGCCGGAAGATTTCTCCTCGCAATCAGGACATCGTTTTCCACGAGACGAGTGAAATCGGACCTGTCGGCGTTCTGCGGCAAGAGGAAGAACAGGATCAGAGACAGAGTGAGAGAGAGAGAGAGAGAGGCTAACTGAAAATAACCGCGGTGCCAAGGATGTATCTAGAGAGAGGTGGTCGATGGGGGTAGACATGAAGAAAAAAAATAGAAAAAGACAGGAAGGTGGGTGGGGAAGGGAACGAAGGGAATACGTCTACTGGCTCCGGCGATCTTCCAATTCATGAGATGCGACCGCGGAACATCTGAACACTAGGAAATTACAAGAAAATCTGCCCTGCTCCCGTAACCGGTGGCTGAAGAAGACGGAAAAAAAAAGAAGTAAAGAAGGGAAATATTAACGTTCGAATTTAATTCTCCGCCATTTCTTCCGCGATGCTGGTCACGCGCGTACGCTTGCACGAAAATAAAATTGTTTCGCGGTTCGGTGATTATTTTTAACGATCGTTACGATGCCATTCGAGGAAACGACCGGTGGAAGGAAGTTGAAAATACGGAGTAAAGAGGGAAGGTTACGTTTATACACGTAGGTGTGTTACTCTTCGGTTTTGATGGGGCTTCCTTTGATCAGACGACATGCGGGTTAATTGGACAGCGTTAACGGATGAATACTTTTTATTTTAATTATCTCATTGGGCGATATAGCTGTCGACGTGTTACGGCACGGAGGTTCTTGGATTATCATGTAAGACAATTAGCTCGTTTTCTGATCAGATTAACCATTTAAAGCCTGAATTATTTTATCGTTATTTCTTTCACCGCAATTTTGATTTCAGGTACTTGAAAACTGTCCGAATATAGTTTCTTATTTTTTATATTTTTATTCGTATTCAAATAGCTAAGTATGGTGTCTCGGAATGCTGGCTTACAAATAGCAACTCAAAGGACTTCAAAGAAAAGCACTAGATACTTATAAACCCTAGCCAGGTTCTAAGCATATTGGTTCATGGCAGCATTTTATTGTCATATAAGTGGTACTAGAAAGTATGATCCCGAAGTAAACGGTTAAACAGAACCGCAGGCAATCGTGTTCTTTTTCAAACTAGTAACCACGCGTTAATACGAGTTCAGATGCTGTCGGATCACTTTTGATTCAATTGATACGATCGTAGGCGTGCTTTATACACAAGAAAAGTGTGAGAAATTTACTTAGAGTCTTGACAAATGAACTTGGACTAGAACGTTTTTCTTTTCTGTTTGTTCTTACGGTAATGTTACAAAAATTCTGCCCTGCGGAGTGCTTATTATTGGCCCGATGCAAGCTCTTATAAAAGTTACACGGAGATAGCCTATATACTACAAAATATGAAATAAGTTTTATCTGTATTTAAGTACACGAAAGTATTCGAACGTTTTGTTTGCAAACACAAATTGTAATCCGAAACACGTGTTTCATTGGAATATCATATAATATCTTTATTTCATCCATTCTATGATGGTACGAGGCGAAAACTGACAAAAATGATTAAACAAACAATCACAAGACAGATTAAATGGAGAGTCAATATCCATAGTTTTCCGACGTGTAAACATAAAAACAAAACGAATATTCAATAAAAGTGGGGCGTATTATCTAGATGTTGTTTTTTCTTTTTTTTTTTTTTCAAAAAACATTTTAACACACTGCGATATTATTTAGTTTTATCGGTCAACATTATGCTATTTCATTCTTAATAATTAGACAATGACATTGACCTGCTTTATTAACGTTTTCATCTAATACGATCGTCTCTTCTATACCCAATAATCACGTTAACTCGTTCGATTAAACACGTTTTTGTTGACAGGAATGGCACACCAGTATATAACGTTAAATTCGGAAACGCTTCCGTGGTGAACGGTTCGCTATTCACGAATCCGAACAAAGCATTCTGGGCGACGGTTTCTCATACCGAGGAACTTACACGCACTTCGCCGAGGGAGTTTTCTTCCGATTGTTTCGACGGTGTCCGTCATTTGTGTGTCGGTAATAAAATTTCCTATTGCCCCGAGGCGACGCTCGGCCCAATCAACTTTGCAAAACTCAAATCTAATTACCGCGGCCTTTGAATCAGGGACAAAGGACGAAGGAAAGAGGAGTCTTTTCATCTAGCACGCTCAGGACGCTGCTACGTGGTCGACAGAGGGCCGCGAAGTCTGGAGACCGAAGGTACCCAGACTCAAAGGAATTCTATTCTACATTGTCGGCCCGGGTAACCGAAACGTCAGAAACTAAGTCTCGGTGGTTCCATGTGCAACGGAATGATCCATTATTACACATACAAACAATGACGCGAATCGATGAACCTCTTATAGACTTATCAATATGTTAGCAAATAGGACTGAAATATCTGTGTATACCAAGAATAATTCTTCGATTTTCCGATTTAGTTTTAAACTTAGAATTTTGACTATGTAGGATCGGATTCTAAACCTGTTAGCGGATCGTGCAATTTGCTATAGTGATCAATTTAAGATGAGGGTACTAAGACAGTCAGTCCGAAATCTACCATCTTTGTTAGAATGATATTTAGTGTCTTATTTCGTATGCTCTTATTTTCGAAAAATGTTGAATTACCATCTTCACCAGGAATCGCTGCCTGGACATTCTATTCTTAGACAATTACACAGATCATCCTCCTATGCATGTACCCTCTGGTCATGGAAACCTCGAACTGTAACTCCTACAAACGATTCCTGATATACAGTGGCGAACAAAGGTATTGGCACAGGAGGTATGACTATACATAATGTTAAGTAAATATAAAAAGAACGCAGTTTCTTGTTTAATCCTTTTTTCAAATATAAGTCTGGAGTCCGAAGTTCAAATATATTACAAGTCATAAAAGTTAAATAGACCTGTAACAAAGAAAAAAAATAAAAACCACATCGTGGCTCGTTTTCAGCGGAACAAAAGTATTGGCACACCTACGGTTTTTTTAATATAATTTATTATATTGTAAGATCTAATATTTGGTATTTAAACCTTTTCTTCTAATAACTTCTTTTAATCGATTAGGCATTGAATTCACTAACTTTTTCGTTATCTCTGACCCTATTTTATGCCATTCTTCTAAAATTGCTTGTTTTAACTGTTGTTTATTCACAATATGGTGTTTTTTTAATCTTCGAGCTAATTCGTTCCAAATATGCTCGATAGGATTTAAATCCGCTGACTGTGGTGGAGTGGGTAACGTATGAGGTGTGCTGAAAACTATCCATTGTCGAACAATATAGGCGGTGTGCTTAGGGTCATTATCTTGTTGGAAGTAATAGTCTTTTCCGAGATATAATTTATTCACACTTTTCTTAAGATTTTGTTTTAAAATGTTTAAATAAACATATTTATCCATTATAGTATCAATAAACACAAGCTCTCCTAGGTCAGAAGAGCTCATTCACCCCCATACTAGCATACCGCCATCCCTATGTTTGACCGTTTTACTGGTGTTCCTTTCATTTAATTCTGTGTTACATTACCGCCATACTTTAACTTGTCCATCCGATTGATAAATATTAACTTTGCTTTCATCCGAAAATAAAATTTTGTGCCAAAAGTTTAAATCTTTATTTACATACATTTTTGAAAATTCTAATCTTTTTATTCTGTTCATCTTACTAATGAGCGGTTTTTTTCTTGCGATTCTTGAATTATATCTGGCAGCTCTAAGAGTTCTACGGATAGTTATCGGATGAACTTTTACATTATTTTCATTTTCTAATTGTGCTGCTACTTCTGAAGAGGTAGTAGTAGGATTGTTCTTTATTGTGTTAATAATTTTTCTCGTCTCTCTAACGGTCGATTTTTGTGGCCAGCCACTTCTATGAGAATTTCTTAAATTTTCCGTGTTAGAAAATCGTTTAATGACACTTCTTATCGTAAAACGACTTCTATTTACTATTTTTGCAATAGCTGAGTAAGACTTTCCTTCTTTTGATAAATTCAATATTATTTTCCTTTCAGAAATTGTTGTCTCCTGCGATTTGCGACCCATTTTTGTGCGTTTTTGTTTTTACAACAATACTGGCCACAATTTATGATAAATGAACATCAAACTAAATCGTTGAACATTCGCGGGCATGACAGTCGTACAAACATTCGAAATATTTATTTGAAAATTCCCTAGAAACATGAAATTTTTATGTGTGCCAATACTTTTGTTCCGCTGCAAACGAGCCATGATATGGTTTTTATTATTTTTCTTTGTTATAGGTCTATTTAACTTTCATGACTTGTAATATATTTGAACTTCGGACTCCAGACTTATATTTGAAAAAAGGATTAAACAAGAAATTGCGTTCTTTTCATATTTATTTAACATTATGTATAGAAATACCTCCTGTGCCAATATTTTTGTTCGCCACTGTATTTCTCTTCGGATGGGTCTGTAAAGGCAACACGATGGTGGCCAAAAGAAGTCGATGATCTGTAAGACAAGATGGCGAGCCAACTACTGCTTTGGTATCCACCCAGCTGACGGCGCCTCTGGCATGGGATTCACTGATAAAAAGAAATAAGAGCTATCAAATGTACTGAAAAGTCACGAGGGTTCACTCCGGTGAGGGTATACAGGTGAGCGCGAGCCACGTCAACCGTGAACTACGATTACGCTTTTCGTGGTCGCTCAAAGTTAGACGGAGTAAAGTGGCCGTGGGCTGTGAGCATTACCGCAATTAGACCCAATGAAGTCGTCCGTCCGGGGACTCTGCAAACACCCTGCATATTTAACCTCGCCGCTAGTGTTCTCTTCCCTCGAATATATACTTTGTCTGCTTACTGGGGGGCAGAGAGAGAGAGAGAGAGAGAGAGAGAGAGTCTATCTTTCTTCTCTGAAGAGGCCATCAGGCGAGTGGGCGGGGGGGATAGGCCGGGGATCGATCTCAAAAGATGCCGCCCGGCCGAAATGAAAATTAAAGGCTCGGCCTTCATTGTTCCCGCGTTTTTCTCCAGTCTCGTCCAACCGCCATTGTTCCCCTTCGAAATATGGCGGACAGTTCGTTGATGACTATGAAAGCGCGATTACGACCGCTCGGGAGTTTGCTGTGCGAAACGGGAACACTTCTCGTCCTGCAGTTCCTTTTCGGAATATTCATCCTTCGGATTGGCTCTAATGCGGTCCAGGTTCTGGCCGGATGAAAGTTGGCCGTACAGTTGAACATTGTTCCCGTGAAGTTCGATTTGTTCGAGGTAAGCTTATCATTATTCATCGCTTTAATGTACGGTGAATACGAAACGACAAATAGAATCTTTATGCTACTTGTCTCAACCTGAGAATATCGACAAGTGAAAACACTCAAACCGTACACCAGATACTGCTATCCTCGAATCTCTGCTTTTGAAAAAAAAAGAAGAAACTATACATTCCACCAGTTGGCAAAATTCGTCAAATATCCTGGATGGATTTTATTAATCGCGGACAAATCGCAGTACCGTAGGATCAGCGATTCGGTTACGAATTCCGATACAATGACTAAAGATCCTCGCGCCTCAACTTCTCCAGGAGCTGCAAACGTCGATCGAAAGCTTTCACAGCTGAAGATTTCATCCTTTCACGATTCCCGAAGCTTTTTCGTCCAGATAGGTATCCCGTGGCGAAAGCTATCCCAGGAAGGCGAACGTCTTCTGAATGAAGTCTTCGCGAAAGACCGGTTTTCCAACCCGACGCGAATTACTCGTTCGCCGCAAATTCGACGTCGAGGCATTCCAACGGATTCCAGCGTGTTACGTGGTACACCGATATTAATGAACCGCAAGCCATCGGGATGGCTCGGGGTGGTGGTGAATCACTGCCGAATTCCGTTCGGTAATAAATAGCCTTTCCGAACACGTCACGACCGGGTCCGTCGACGAAAGAAGCCGGAGAATGTTACAGAATTCTGTGGAGGACTCTGGAACGGTGTGAAAGCCTTATTTAGACATACGGAGTATATACGCATACAAGGTGTAACTACTGTTACGGACCCAGTTCCTGATCACTTAGAAGTGACTATCGCCGTTTTTTTTAACACATAAGCAGAAAAATTAATCAAATCCATGAGAATTGTTGATATTCGAGTAAATCTACGTGTTATCTTTAAATTGGTATTAATAAGAGTGCAGAAATAGTGTTACAGAGGCCTCGTGATTACTAACACTTTGTTGATATGCGATATTGTCCAGGCGTCATCCCCACCACTGGGGGGGAGGCCGCGGAACTCGGCAACCGTATACTTTGTTGCCGCGGCACGCCGAGGTGACTCTCCCGTTCACGAGCCGACAACTCAACGTTAGGCCCACAAAAAGGTACATTCCCGGGTGTCGGTGAGACAATACCAATGCAACGATAAAACTTTTTTATTTTTTGTTCTTTATTAATGAAACTTTTATGAACATATTGGTGACATTTTTCTGATTAAAATGATACCAAACACGACACAATTTGGATCATATTTATTTCTGATTTATTAGAAGCGGTACTGAACGAATATGAACTATTAACACTATCTATATGAGTAAATATCATTGACGAGATCCCTGTACAATTACATTCGAGTTTAACTTTTAAAGTAAGTAGTGCGAAAGGTGCAATTTCTGTATTTAAAAATTTGTTTCTAAATCTGTATTTCGCTATTGCTAGAACTACCGAATTTTACGTATACATTTCAAAACAATTTAATAATTTAGTAACTTTTTGGAAAATAATCTTTATTATAATAAACCTATTATATGGTATCTATATACTACTGTCTACAGACAATGTCTCATGTCCATTGCTAAATGGATATTTTAGTCTCCCCAACGATGTCCTGTGTGAGATTGCTGTCACGGTTTGTACAGAATGACGTACTTTTGAATTTCCGGACAAAGAAAAAGAATCAGGAGAATATTAAATGTGCTTCTGGATACGTCGACTTTTTAATCGAGGGAAATCAATATGGAAACAACTCCTCTTTAAAAACTAAGCCGTGGATACACAGCGGGGGCTTAATATGTATACAGGGTGGTTGACGTAACTTATACACCTTAAATAACTTCGGAAGTATGCATTGTATGAAAAAATTTTGTATACAAAAGTTGCATGGGTTCAAGGGATACATTATGCAGTTCGTATAATTTTTTTTTGTAGGCGGAGGCACATCGGAGATTTCAAGGTCAACTTCGTTATTTTAAATGAAATGTTATATTTTTGATGCCAAAATATCAAAGAGTGTTTAATTCTGAGTAAAAAAAGTATTGACCTTTATTAGCTGTAAACCTAATAATTAACGAATAATGTCACCTAGACCAATACCAGCAAAGATTCATCATCAGTGTTTTTACGTGATTTACCTTATTAAGACAAACGCAAAAATGAAATTTAATAATAATGCAACAAAAGTTATAGCCATGTATGCCGAATTTTATCCTAAACGAAATCAACTTGATATTACGCACAGTACATTTTCAAGAAAGGAAGCGAAATTACTCGTTAATTATTAGGTTTACATCAAATAAAGATTAATACTTTTTTGCTCAAAATTCAACACTCTTCGATATTTATCATAAAAACTATAGCATTCCATTTAAAATGACGAAACTGACCTTGAAATCTCCGAAACGTCTCCATCTACAAAAAGTAATATATGCACTAGTTCATATATCCCTCCAAACCATGCAAATTTTGTACTAAAACTTTGTTCATACAATGCATACTTTAAAATTTATTTAAAGTGTACGTGTTGCGTGAACCTCTCTGTATACGTACATATATGTATATAAGTAGTATTTAAGGCAACTACTATTAAATTTATACAAATACTATTATAAACTGTACATTTTTTTACAATTGTTTTAATAAAAAGCAACTAAATGGTAAGTATACTTGGGAACTGATCGGAAGCCCTGCAAACAAATTCATTCGTGGCAAAGAGAGCGAACGAGACATACGAAATCAAGTGAGATAGAGCGATAACAGAGTAATCACGTGGGACTGACATGGTAATGATGTAGCGTCTTGCTGGTATTGACCATATTACCACACATACGTAGATAATAGTTGCTAAATCTACTTAAAATCACGTTAAGAATGAATTTAAAATTAAATTTCGCGCGAAATTTGAATCTCACAAAGCGCGGGAAAATTGGAAAATCGAGAAATTGGAGTTTTGATGGCGGCCACCAGGCGGCTACTAGAAAAATTCAGCATACAGAATACTCTCTGCGAAGTTTCCCACAGTTTTATTAAACCTTGTACAGTCGATGCTCGTGTTCTCGTGACAGAAACGGTACGCGAATTATATATTTTGTCCGTGCGACACTGGTCCTCGTGTGTTCCATTTCAACGGTGGACAACAAGATAGACCAGATTCGTACGCGTACAGTTCCGAAGTGCTTTAACCGGTTAAGTGCCAGGGGTCACTGCAGAAACATTGTCGAAAACTGCCAAGCGGTGCGATTGCGCTTGTTTCGTTTCTCGTAGACGAATGCTACGATGTCGTATTTTTAAAAATAATATTCCCGTCGAAATGAAAAGGAAAAAAAAAATTGCACGCACGAAACGGATCGACGAGACTCAGGCGTGTCGTGAACGAATTTATTAGGTCGACGACTCCGAATGGAAGAACACAGTTTCGTCCATTGATGCGTTGCTCAATGGATGTTGGGTGGTATAAAGCTACGCGAAACAACTCATGCAAATAGGAGAACGATAGACCGAGCCACGATCTTCGCGTATGTATCCCGAAACGGAAGAGGAAGGAACGCGGCGAACGAAGACAGAAAGCCTTCGCGAGCATAAAGATAGGCACGGCTGAGGGATTCTCGTGGGTAAAAGGAAGGGAAGGGAGGGAGCCTGGTGGAAAAGAGCAGTTAGTACGACTCGCTTCGTTGATTCCTCAGACGAAATACCTTTCCTCGGATCCTGCGTCTGCTAGCCGTCTCCGTTCCGCCTTGCTTCCTGGCTCCCTCCCTTCGTCACCCCTAGAGCGCCCCATGATCTTTTCTTCCTAGTTCCTTTCCTTCTACGGCTTCATTGTTTCCATTACCCCTGTTGCATCGCGATAATTTCATAATTCTCCCGATTCCCCTTTTTCACGATTAAATCGTCGATAATTCGACGGTTTCTCTATCGGAAAGAAATTCGCTGCGAGGTCTTCCACTACATTCTTTGTCTCTTGTTCGACGACTCTCTCTGTGAACCCCCTCCCCCATCTAACGTTGCATCATGCCTGGGCTTCCTTTGATCCGTTCAACTTGTCTCTGCAGGTCCATGATTCTCCTCTTATTAAGCCTATCGTTCTTCTTTCCTCCACGTGGAATCTTTCCGTTTATTCGGGATTGTTCTTCAGCTCGTGCGAGGTTATTGAAATGTTTAAACTGTTCGTTTAGAGAAACATTGTCGGCTTGTCCGTCGGTTCGTTTTAATTAGTAGAATATTTAAGGATTTAGGGATCAAATTTTTCGAGAGTGTTCTATACTTCTGCATTTCGCAAATAGAATTTTCGAATTAGCTTGTAAATATCTCTAGTTTCTATTGTGATAGTAAAAATGGAATGTAATAAATTCGTCAAAACTAACATTAATGTGTCGATGTTAATAGCATATGTACAACTGCCCAGCATACAATAGCGAATTCACAAAGTACGATAATAAGAAATTGTATTTAAGTTTATTACTATTATGAATAAAGCACTTACTTAGTCATTTTTTAAACACGTCTTGACTATTACTGCGACATCTACTTGCTTCGAAATAAATTACTTCTGCTTTCATTAATACACTTCTCTTTTCAGCTTTCTCTGCTGGTACATAAAATATACAAAACAAGTGATGGCACCTGTTATCAGGTATGGACCGACACCTTTAGATCGTTGGAACATTGTAAAAGAAAAACTTTATCTATTCTCCGCGATAATATTAACCTTTTGTCTTATAATGTTGAGTCAGGCACGTCGAGACGATACCAAACTGGATTTAGCAATATGTATCTTCATTTTTTTTTAAATCGGAGTGAAATACTACTTTATTGATTCTGATATTCAGCTTTCGGAGTAAGCGTACAGTTGCAATGAGCACAGAATTAATATTCCCTCTGGGAACTTATCAATACTAAAGTAACTTTATCGAGTGAAGTCCTAACAAAAAAATCGTAAGCGAAAGGTGGTTAACGGTTCACAGGATCAAAATTGTGCATCGGTTAATATGCAGTTCCCGTTGAACTTTCATCGAATAAAACACTTGATGATGTTAAAACCGAAATATAAAAAAAATGGAACATGAGAGAAGAAAATATTAACCGTTTGCTCTTAATGTTGCAAAGAATTCTAGGGCAAGTATTTTTGTGAAAACAGTTACCATCGTTCCTTTTTGCTAAAAGCGAAACAGTCCACAGTGGTCTAAAAACGCGTTGTTACTAGACAAAAGTCAATTGTTGAAGTTCAACATTTTGAAATTTTTTGTGAGATATAACACGATAGTTGAAACCATCAAAATCCAAAATATTATTCATTTCAAATATTTGTGTAATCGAGGGTGACGTTCTGAAGGCAAAATGTTGAAATTCAAAGTGAATATAATTATTCTAATCACACATTATACAACAGTAAATAAAAGATTTGAATTATAGTTTTATGTATATCAGTAACTATATTTCGATTATTTAATTGTATTTTAAGCGTTTTTTAATCCACGTACAAGCAGTGTAAAGTTTATAGCAATTTAGACTTTGAGAAATGATTCTAAAAAATGATTAACAGTGATAAGCACCAAACTTGTTTTATATGAAAGTTTAAACAATTGTTGAGAGGATCATACAATTTCAGGTGCAACCTTCTGCAACCTTTTGGTGTATGCTACTTTTAAGAAATAGAAGCCCGCGGTATTTGGCGTCTAAATAGTATCCAATTGAATACCGGCTTGGACTTGGACTCAGATTTTTAGAATTTGTTTCTTTTGCATATTTGGATAATTTGGAATTGACGTCGGAAATACAATTATATACAATGAAATACTGATGATTATAAAATATAATTATGTAACTATATTACGTATATTAGTTATACTGAATAACTATAATATATTGTATCCGCCGTATTCTATATGTATACGTACTATAGAATCCGCCATCTTGAATTTCGAATTTTTTGTGTCAAATTCGTTATCACTGACCTCACAAACCCTTGAATACCAACTTTTAGAAAGTTTCAATAACATTTTGACTTTTGACAAGTAAAAATGGGTTTTCAGACCATTGTGCAGTCGATGAACTTTGACTTTCTTCCGTCTCGTGGTTTCCGTCCGTCTATCCCGGTCATTTAGATTTTTCGATTCTCGAAGCTGTTCAAGCCTGAGAGGGCTTCATCGGTCCGAATCGGCGCCGGTGACGCGGTTTACGTTTGCCGTCAGAGACAGCAGGGCCCGGTCGAGGCACCAACGTTTTCCTTACTGTCCGTCGTCTCGTGCTTCTGTCAGCGGAGGAAAATCCGTGTCGCGGCCAGTTCCAAAGCCTACTTCGATCTCCGGAGGCTCTTCGACTTCGAGACGGTTAAACGAAAACTCGAGGGGGAGAGACACGCCTGCAGGACCGTCAGATGCATGCGGCGAGGTGGTCCCTTCTACCGCATTTGCGTTCGATTCGACTTCGTTTAGACCTCCCGCGATTCGTTCCCATTTAACGCTCGACGATTCCATTCGAATTGCCCCCCGCCTTATATGCAAAATATTAACGTTCTTTCCCGAGAGTGTCTTCTGCCCTTTTTCTGGATCGCATTCTGTCAGTCCAATAGCTGCGTATATATACTTTTGTTTATGAATACGCAAAGTGTTGTTCCGGAAGTTCATAGCGATTTTAAGGGCAGAGTTACAATCTTTACTTTTCCATTTACATCGTACTAGCCGTTTCCCGCGGTTACGCTCACATCAGCTTCCAAAATTATTTTCATGTCTTTTAGAATTGAACTTTAAGAAACCATTGTATATCGTATCTTTTTTTGTTTACAATACCTTTCTACTTTTTCAATCAATCTCATCGTACCGGTTATATACAATTTCGATTGTTTTAGCTAAAAAAAAAGAAGACTCTTGAATCTGCTTCTAGATGGATTTTGTTCTCCAAGTCTTTTTTGCGATACTGAATATTCTTAGCGATCTAAAAGGATAATCGTCCGATGGGGCTAAGGCTAATTAAGTGGGTAGATACTGTAAAATTTTCCTTTCGTGAAGTGGTGTCATTTCTTTACAAGTTCGACAGAACCTAATGAAAATGAACTTTGTGTTTGTCCGTACGTTCTCGTCGATATTTCTCATAGAAAACGAAAAAGAAAAAGAAAGTGTCGAGCAACTTGTAAAGTAGGTATCTGTCCATCAGTTCAAACGACTTCTGCTTCCTCCAGCAAAAAGTAAACGAAGACACTGTGCTCGAAATGCTCTAGCGTTCTGAACAACCGAATACTTGCATGCTTCGGTCTCTTATAATAAATGTAACTATTTTATGAAATTATTTCTGTAATCTAATTGTACACTTAACTATCTAAATTTATATATACAATTTAAATTGTTTATACAAATCCAAGGATCTGCAAAATTATTTCAGAAGAGTGATTGTATGCAAAATTTTTCTGATCCTCTGTATAATCTTTCAAACCATACAGAATTTTTTTCCCGGTTTCGACAATTTTTCTTCCTATCGCTTCTATTGCGTCTGCAACGGATCTGTGGAAATTGACTTCGTGATTATCAAATTCTGCAGCACGCCTATTTATATTATTGTCGACTAATGTTTTTGCTATTGCTTTTAATAAATAATATTAAACCAAAGGTAGATTAAAACTCTTTCGTACAAAACAATATAAAATGAACGTCAACACGATAAAAAAATTTTCTTCTCGAGTTATGTGTTTCTTCTTCGAAGCGTTATACGATACAGTTTCATCCGTTGGGAGATCTACCGCCAAAGCGATCGTCATTTCACGACTAATAGGAACAATTCTGTAAATTAATTCTGTCAACTGGGCGCATCATCGCTTGACAGATCTCAACTGACTCAGGCGTCGGTACGCAACAGTTAACCCCTTAGCTACAGGGTGGAGCTGAATGCTACAAAAAAATGCTGTTAAACAAACACATTCCCATACCACCCACGCAACATACACAGCTTTAGAAGCAAGAAAACAAGTAAATCATTATAGTGGCTCTTCTTAAAAAACGTCACCCAGACGGAAGCCACTGTAGTGGCGCTTCGTCCTAAAAAATGACTTAGCAGGAAGTCACTACAGCGGCACTTATAAGAGAATATACCGAATTGACACAATCGCTGATTTTGACGCAACTGTGTGAGATTACAGTTGTCATAAAAATATTTCACACGTATTTTCTTTTTAGCTGCTCTTATCCACGTTAAAAGGATGAAAACAACCCTCAAAGTTGGGGGTGTGAACTGTATTCTGTCGAATATCTCGGAAACTATTAGAGATAGAAAGAAGGTATAAATGGCAATATTGTGTGTTTTTAACCCTTTCGTTACGGCATTCCGCTCCGCTGGAATAACGCCACCAAACGGGGCACCGCGCCATCGGAGTAGCGCCACTGAACGGAGAGCTTCTCCGCAAACTGTGCATACTGTGAGTCGGGAAATTGGTGTTCGGACTTACGTCTTTCAACGTTACCGTGTCTTTTTCCAGATCATACTCTTCTTTACGTGTTACATAGTGACATGTTTATAGGTCTTGCAATTATTATTGTCCAGGGTTATCTTAATCAGCAAATCTAATTGGTTGACCCTCTAACAATAGTTTGCAATCTCACCTGTTACCTTATATATCATATTAAAGCTTGCGATTGGTTACTTGAAGACGTTAAAACGCTTAAAAGACGTCATTTTGCTAAATAAATGTTTATATATTTTATAATCTTGTCAACAATTATAAAAGAAAATACAATTTAGAGTAAATGATGTATCAAATTAAATTCTTAGTAATTTATTTCACAATGACAAATTTTAAAACAAGGATCTATGCACAAACCCACATTACAGTCTTTGCACTCATACTTAGATTCATGTCTTTTGTCGTTTGCACTGCAAACGACGCACCGTCTACTTCGATTTTTCCCTGCCGATTTGTAAACGGAAAGAAAATGTCTTTCCGTTAATCTTCCCGGATGATTATTGCCTGTTAATTGTTGACGCTTTGTAGCTTGGTGATATTTTCCCAGTATTTCCCTGATTAACTGTAATTGGAATTTTGCCATGGATATCGGTTCTTTCATTTTGTCTTTGTAAAGGCAATAGGCATTCCACACGCAAATGTCTAACCAGTGGAAGTACCATTTTAAGGTTTTGCGTGTGGAATTTACCGTGCTGATGACCATATCTGCTTTATCTACTGCGCCCATAGAGTTATTATAATCCAATACGCATACAGGTTTTCGTATAACTTTCTTTCCTCCGTGCTTGATTATCGTTTCAAATTCTGACGTATGCATGGTAGACAGCATATATACTTCTTTTTTATCCATCCACTTTGTGACTAATAAATTAGTGCATGATCGAAATGTTGCCTCTCCTCTTATTAACCGTTCGTCAATTTTCGGCATTC
>NW_015374071.1:166636-291580 GCF_001272555.1 Dufourea novaeangliae | reverse complement strand
AATGATTATGTAGAAAATTGAATAAAGCAGGACTTGAATACCAATTGTCCACATAAAGTGTATGACCCATTCCAAGATAAGGTTTCATGAGTGTTTCAACTATTGCGCCAGATATTCCAATATCCTGATTTTCACTATGTACCATTGTAGATGATCCAGCATAAACAAGTAAATCTAGTACAAATCCTGTCTGACAATCGCTGAGAATAAAGGATTTTACACCAAACCTATTTCTTTTGGACGGGACGTACTGTTTAAAAGACAGCCTTCCTTTATATAAAAGCAAGCTTTCGTCAATGCACAGACGTTCATAAGGTTGAAATGCTTGACTAAATTTTGTTCGTAATATATCAATGACGTTCCGTATTTTGTGTAAACGATCATTCGTAGGATCGACCGTATGGGTGAAGTGCAGCATCTGTAATAATTTGAGGTAGCGGTCTCTGGTCATTATTTCTCCAAAAATCTCACTACGAAGGAGTTTATCTTTACTCCAGTACTCTAATAGTGATAATTTTTTGTTGCGTGTCATTAAAAATGACACAGCAAAGAAACGGTATAGTTCAGCTAGCCCTGTTCCTTCTGAATTGTTTATATCATTATTATTCTTTTGTGACCAATATTCATTTGTTTCTCTCGCAATCAGTTCTACGAGCTCTTCAGAGACAAAAAGCTGGAAGTAATCTAAGATTTTGGCTGATCTACTGATGTTTTCTTTAATTCCTGAATCTTTTGACGAAAACTTATGTATTTTAGGGAGAAATCTTTTTGACGTCCATATATCACAGCAACTGTCATTTGCTTCAATCTTCTCTGATTCTGAGTCGGAAGTACTACATATAGTTCTTTTTTTTTTCTTTCTCTGTAGTGTAACATTATTTTGATTTTGATTATCTGAATCGTTTTCTGAATCAGTAGATCGGTCACGGAATAGAATTTTTCGTCGTGACATTCTGACAAGGGGGTGCAAAAAGATTTTATAAAACAAACTAAACAAAGCTCCAAATAAAATTTTTAAATAAATATTACGAACCTTGAAAAATTAATAGCTGTTATCCAGTTTCTTGTAATGCTTCAAGGAAGATTTCTTTTATATTATTATATAATTTGGACCAAATACTTCACTCTCGAATAGAACACACGGAAGAAATTTGTTTGGACGTACAGAAGATATTATTTGCGTTTGAAATTGTTCTTAATATTACATTAGCAGAGTGGTCGGAAGGCGCGATAACACAGGAAAAAAGTAATATTAGGCGTGCGTACGATGCGATGCTTGGGCTGTGACTGCACTCGGAAAAGCGATCGCCAGCTACGATGCGTTTATACATAGTTTGGTCCCCAAACTATGTGCGCCGAGTGTTCTTCGAAAAGGGGGCCCGTATCGCGATCACGTAATGTAAACGTCTCGGATACGACTACGGAGAAGTCGATCTCTAGCACGACAGAAATATACTTTTATTTCAACGGACTGGTTCGCGCTTTGAAGCTTCGCGAACACTGTTAGTTTGAAGAAGAGTGGAGCGTGATTGTTGTCCCGATTGCTTTGAACCCAGTGCATGTCTTATTTTTGGAGTAAAACAAATGAAAACGAACTAAAGAGTGACAAGTGCTATCGATGTGATACGTGCATACGAACGAAAGAAATAAAAGTATCGCGGGGCCGTTGGGTGAGCGGTATCACGCTGGCGCCGGCTACAGCCGGCGCTCGTACACAGAAGTCATCGAGTGGATGCCGGCTATATCCGGCGCTCGTAACGAAAGGGTTAATAAGGAATTCAGCTATATAATTGGATTCCAGAGTAATCCATTTGTTTTGTGGCGGCCTTAGGATTTCCATCACGTCCTTGTTTCTTTTCGTTTAGATTTTTTATAACTTTCACTTTTCTGGTCTTTCGTTTCGCTTTACTATTTTCTGTACATTTTTTGCCTTTAGCGTTTCTCACGGTCTCGTACAAGTCTGATTATTGTCATGCACATTTATTAACCAGGTTCGGGCGAGACCCGGGATTCTTACTCCTACATCCACTTTCACCTAGGGTCCTTAGGTTCTCTTAAAATTCCTTCACTGTTCAGCTTTCTCTACGTCGATTCTTACTCTTTGTTTCGACTTTAACTTCTTGCTCAGGGTGTCATGAAGGTCTAGCGTTCGTGCACATTTAGCGACCAGCTTGTGCGGTCCTTGCTGTACGCTGACTTCTCCTTTTTACTATCTCGACACTTTTTCCAAGTTTCCCGGCATTTTCGGTGTTTTATCCTACGTCGTCTGTCTTTTTTCTTTTTGCCCTTTTTAAGCTAGCGCGTACCGTCGAAAGGGGTCAGTCTGGCTGTATCGAGGAACGGAACGAAACTTTGTTACGCGCGCAAGAATCTTGTACGGTTAGTCAAATAAACTGAGTAACAATCAAACGTGTGGATTACTGCCATACTCCTGTTCATTTAAATTCAATTCAAAAACAATTCATTTAAAAAACAGCATTTTTTGTTAATTTTTCTAGTCAAATGTTAATCGATTTTTTTGTACATTTGTATTCGTATTAAAAAACACACAATATTGCAATTTAAACCGTTTTTCTATCTCTAATAGTTTCCGAGATATTCAACAGAATACAGTTCACAACCCTAACTTTGAGAGTTGTTTTCACCCTTTGAACATGGATAAGAGCAGCTAAAAAAAATACGTGTGAAATATTTTTATGAGAAATATAATCTCACACAGTTGCATCAAAATCGGCGATTGTCAATTCGGTGTGTTCCCTTGTTAGTAGCTAATGGGTTAAGTCTCGTCCAACTATAAGGGAATATTTTAAAGTTCGCCAACTACGATAAAAAAAAAAAAAGAAACCCACCAGGACGATCAACTTCCGAGAAACGTCAACTAAAAATTCATAGACTCGATAGACGAGATGCGTCTTTTCTCGTAGGATCTCGAGGAATTGCTCACTCACGGCCGTGTATGCCGTCGAATAGTACACGTCCGATCCATGCAGCCGTCGCGCCGAGCCGTTTTGACGCAAGTGAGAACCGTGTTCCCCGTGAGAGGAAGGAAATATCGGCGGCTAGGTGTCTTCAGGGCACCGTCTAGCCCTAAACGACGCCGAGACGTGTAAACTCGGAAGTTCTAGAGTGCGGTAAGTTCTTACAGAAGAAAATGGAATTCACCTCCCCTTCGCCCCACCCTCCCCAACGGAACGATCCTGAACGTCCATTTCAGTGGAGGATAGAGGTGACGGCAGGGGGGGGGGAGTTATATCGCGATATCCAAATACGATCGAAGAGGAAGAAAGAGGGAAAAAGAAGGTGGAGAGCGAAATAAAAGAAATACAGGGTCTGTTCCTGCATTGCTTGACTTAACGTACGACTGACTTTAAATCAAGGAGCTGTTACCTTTCAATACTAAGAAGTTTGCGTTGCAATTCTGAAAGTAAGATGACTACATAGATTCCTCTTCTTTCGAAATTTAGACATTTGTGGATAAATGTTATCGACGTTGAATTTTAACGAAAATAGTTTTTTTCTTATATGAACGGTTTCGGAAGACGGAAACGGTAATTTTTAGTGTCTAGGTTTTTTTTAACGAAAATCCGCTTGATACTTTCTAGTCAACTAAATTCCTGGGTTTTGTAAGGGACCTTACACGGTGGTTTTAAATTGCACGTGTAGTTTGCTACTTGAATAGTTAATGTTTGCAGTCATTTTTGTAACGTGGAACTGGTTCATTTTATGCGATTAATTGCCTGCTCTGACATACGAAATCGAGATCAACAGTTACAGCAAGAAACAGACAAAAACAGGTAAAATGGTAAATATGGTCCTCCCAGAAATTTCATAAAAGAACGAAGAAAAACGGAAGACACTGAATATCAGTTAGAGACAAACTACTATAAATCATTCAGCAATGGCCGGATCTAATCCTGTTAGGTTTATTTTTGTACTGAAACAGTTGTCTACTCTCATCGTAGCCGTATTCTCTCGATAAAGTGTACAGAACAAAATAACAAACGAGATTACTGGTGTTAATGCATCTGGAAAATTGCTTGAATCAGTAAATCATTAACGAGAATTCTTGGTAAAAGGCTTTTTGTTTGATGTCTTACAACCGCGAATGATAAAATATTTTATAGTTAACCTATGCAGCTCAACTAAGCGTCCATGGTAAAGACCTTAACGAAGTTCGCTCTTGACTGGCCATAATTACAGTCGGTAAAAAAGCTTAATAGGCATGAAGATAACATATTAACCGGGTAGAATTACATATAATTAACCAAGCTAGAACATATACGTTACTGTCTGGAAATAGGTAACCCAACTTTCATGATTACTGAAACAGTAAAATATTATTTTTGCCACAATGAAACTAATAAATGCACTGTTGAGTTACAGTCGTTCTGGTACGGAGAGGCACATTATATAGGTTACAGTTTTTCTGTAGGCAGTGTGGTAGAGGGAAATTTTGAAGTCATCTTGCTTTATTTAAATAGAACGCCATACTTTATTATGTACAATACAATAGCGTTTTTTTCAGACGAATTCAACGGGTTGCAACATGACGTACTTCCTGTTACATACATATCTTCGAGGCATAGTACTTCTTAAAACGAGCAATCGCTACTACGGTGCCTGTGCAGAGAAGACTTGTTGCCTAGGTACCTACAAACTGCTGAGCACAAGGGCAATTGGGATACTCTGCTCGGCTGCGTGTGTCCGCCTGTGACGTTTCCCGTCGGCCAATGTTTAACACTCTGAGACGCCGCGGCATTACAGTAAATTCTAAATAAGTGTTCGAAGACACGTTGCCACTGACAATAAGAGGGTCCCCAGGTGTAACGCTGACTTTTTACTGAAGTTTCGCGCAGTGATAGAACTTGGAATTCTGAAGCCAAATGATGTTCGTTTCAGCCGCACATGGCCATTAGTTTATGAAATATTTAATGTTCCGTTCTGAGGAGCCTTTTGACACTGATCGAGAATTTACTGTAGCCTACTGAACAAACGAGAGATAAAAAGAGGAAAAGGAAGGTAAAGAAGTAAAAAGTAGAAGAAGAGGAAGAGCATGCCTGGGTAAAAACAGCGTCAACCACACGTTTCCTTATAGGCCGGATAGTATCGAGTCTCGGAACAAGCAGAGATGAGCAGAACCGAGAAGACGGTCGGGCCATAACTTTCGATCCCCCGGCAATCTCGGTTTATAGGGAGCTGCTCGCATGACAATGCGGACGGTTCGTTCGGCAGGTGGTGTGCTAGATACCTAATTCGAGCCGCGGCACATGCCGCTCGTAAACCAGCGGGACGAGACTCGTAGCAGCCACCGCCGTGCCTGGGCTTTTGTCATTTGTACGCGTGCTCGAGACTGCGAATCTAATTTCGACAAATTGCGAGGCTCTAATGTCGCTTCGTGATCGACAAGAAAAGTGTCCGCCTTGCCACAGCGCGGGGAGGGGGGTGGGGGGGGTGAACTGCAACGTCGGATAAGAAATCCCGTGTAACGGCTCGCATGGCAATTTTCCATAAACCTTTCGCAACCCTTGGCCCCCGCGAATTCCGTCGTTAAGCCTTTATGGCCATTGTGGGGGTGGGGATATTGGGATGCACCGTTTTTTTGCTTTTGTGTCGGGTGACTCGCTTACAGTGACATGGACGGAGAAGCGGATTGTCAATGATTCTTAGGTGAAAATATCGGTAATTATTTATAAGCTTGGCTTCCTCACCGATTTTAATGACCTTGAGATATGTTGTCAAGGTCATCGCTCTGAACAACTTCTTCATATACATGTTACCGCCACTCGACCTTAGTTTCCGAGATATACGCAAAAATACTGTTTATATCGTCAACGCGCAGTGTTCATTGTACAGGGTGTCAAGAAATTACATGCCACGGCCACGATAGTCGAATTCAACACATTCGATTTGGTGGAGATACAGGTAAGAACGTTGCCGCCAAATTCACCTTGACTTTGGATTTGAAGGTCAAACTTTCTTATCGTTCCATTATATTCTACTCATCGTGAGGATAAAAAGTATGAAAGGAACCATGGGTTAGAACTCGACCGTTCTTTTGAAAAATGATATTGAAGTTTCCTTAATTTTCAAACTGCTTTTATTTGTAATATATGGAATCTCGCAGTTAGATACAACTCAGATATCACGCTATTGGCGAAACAGCAGAAATTCTTCATCGGTTCATGTATTATAAATACAAGAATTTTGACAATGAATAAAACTTCAACGTCATTTTTCAAAAGAACGGTTGATTTCCGACCCATGGTTCCTTTCAGACTTTCTAGCCTCACGATGAGTAGAATATAATGCAACGATACAAAATTTGACCTTCATATCCAAGGTTAAGGTGAATTTTGCGGCAACGTTCTTACCTGTGTCTCCACCAAGCCTAAGGTGTAGAGTCCGGCTATAGTGGCCGCGCCATGTAATTTCTTGACACCCTGTATAGAAGTTGTAGACGGACGAGTGATACAATCGGAGAGGAGGCAACTCTACGTGAAAAAATAAGTCGAAACTATAGAATAATATTTTTTCAGTTGAGGCTTGGTTTTTGATAAAATTAAATTTGAAGATTCATCTGCAACGCGTGGTTTCGTGTTGGCAAAAAGTAGAAACTGAATGCAATGAGCAGACGCGCTAGCAAGGTCACCACCCAGCGTTAACCACGCACCCAACGTCCTACTACAAACCACTCAGTGATAACCACTTGCTAACAGAGGAAGTTAGCCTCTGTTTGCTTCCTTTTTTCTGTAAATAAATCTATAAAACTATGAATTTTCATTATATCCGCAATCTAGTAATAACAATACGTCTTTATTAGATTTACAGATAAATTTACACACAGAACAATGAGATAGAGGGTGGTATTGTCTTCCAAGTGTGTACTTATAAATCCTTTCAATGACAGTACTATATGTATACAGATTTTATACAAAACCTCAGATTCAGCGACGATTATGATGCTATTAACTATAGTGGGCCTCCGTTAAAAAGACGTCACCTACAGAGAAGCCACTGCAGTGGAGCTTAGTAGCTGATGGGTTAAATCTAACCCCTATAATGTCAATAATTCCACGTAGACAATTTCAAAATGTTATATAGGATTTTGTACCTAAGTACTCTTCGCGAAGAATCAAAAAGTTTCACATTTCATTCATTAACAAAGTTGACTGGGTCTTAAAAGGAACAAAGTTAAAGTTCCTAATCTTTGATCAGGAAAGCGATAAACAGACGCAAATGATTCTGCTTAAAAGGTCGAATTTAAAGTGTGAATTAAAATCGGCAGTTAGTGGAAATTTTACTTTCTGTGCCTTGAGATTATCTGCAAAAACTCAACTACGTGTGTTTTATTACTTTTCACGAGGCTAAAGTAAAACTTCAATTACGAAGAATAAATATCTGAGGTCGTTAGCAAATCACCTTCCTTGAAAAAAGCAAAGAGATTTTCTTTACTTCGTAACTCGTTTCTAATACTTTTTTGGAAATTTAAGTGAGAGCACGTGTATGAATCTTTGATTATCGAAAAATAAACATCCGACGTTATTAGCGGATAATAAATTCCGGGGAATCGCGCAAACGCCGTCTTGAGTACTATTATATTTTTCCTCGAGGTACGATCGCGAAGGGACAAGTGTAGTAGGTTGGTAGGCGCGTAATTCGGGCCGAAGTTAATCGGATGAACATGCCGCTCGTAAACCAGCGAAACAAGAGACAGAACGGTGTTGGGAACCCTCATGGCACACGTGACTCACACTATAAACGTGGCTATTCTTAGATTCGCTTTAAACCATGAAATACTGTAATTCCTGAATCAATACTGTGGCCTACATAAATAATAGTAAGGACATTAAGATTATTTTGGTCTAACGATTGACAATGAGAAAACAATTGGTGTACTGAGAAGTCATTCGTTAAATTTGCACCATATTTTCTTCGCGAAAAACCATGCAAGATTATTGTAAAACAAGAACAGGCAGTATAAAACTAGTGTAGGTTACTGACTTCAACGAAAATAAGTATTATTTAAGCAATCGATGTACATATGTATGACGGCTGCAGATTACTGGAAGCACACGGTCAATACCAAAAACCCACAAGCAAGGAAAGCGGACTACGCGACAGTAGTATCAAGCCTAGCCAGTTTACTGCACGAGAGTCAGTAACAGAAAACTATTATGAGAAATCATGATATTTTTTTCTTCGTGTAGAGCAGCGGTTCCCAACTTGGGGTACATGCTTGATATTTTCGGGGTGCTCGGAAAAATTGTAATAACAGCAACTATGTAAATAACAACCATTGTTTTAATATGAGGGGGTATAATTTAGGAAAATTGGCTGGCAAGTGGTAAGCAAGTCAAAACAGATTTGGAACCGTTGATGTAGAGCAACGAATACCTAATACCCATATTCTTTTCAACCCAACAGCACTTACATATGTGTATCCTTTTC
This sequence comes from Dufourea novaeangliae, assembly GCF_001272555.1. NCBI lineage: Eukaryota > Metazoa > Arthropoda > Insecta > Hymenoptera > Halictidae > Dufourea > Dufourea novaeangliae. The sequence continues at coordinate 283,132 of NW_015374071.1, read as the reverse complement.
CTTTGACAATGGTATTGTCCACTATGATAAGTGGACGGTCAATTGAATAGTTAATTCAGAAGTTCATTTACAATTAACTTTGAATGCGGATTAATCTCATGCCTGAATAATAAAAATCGTGTACAAGAATAGGAAAAACCGGCCAAAGGTCTTAATACGCAGCTGTACCTAACAAGTAAGTCAAGAAATTCCAACAGCTTCCAGATATACCTACGTCTCGCGACTCTATAATTTTTCAAGCTACTGTTAATCGAAGGAGCTTATTACCGAGTACCCAATTATCCGTTCGAATCCCAGCCCAGCTAATAAAACGACGTCCAATTTCTCGGGTGCGCTCGGGCGTTCGCTGGCAGCAGCCGGCTACAACACTCGCCGGGGGCCTTAACGAAGGAAACGTCTCGAGTACCGTTCAAACGCACCACGAGCACACGATTAAAGAGTTCACGTCATCCAGAGATGGTTGGGGGGGGGGGCAGGTCCGGCGACAATTTGACGTGCAAAACTTCAATTTCCCGTAAACTCGACATGCCTCTAACTTTATTGTCGCGAAGAGTGCTGACGAATGGGAAGGCTAGAAGGTGAGGGGAGAAAGGAGGTCGGTGGTCGGAGAGGGGGGAGCGAGGAAGAGGCAAAAAAGAAAGACCGACTGGAAAGGTGGTCGCTCGTTCTCCTCTGCTTCCGTGGAGGTGTGTGGGCGTTCGGACCCGAGTCGAAAATTCTGTCACGTACGCGTCATAAGTTCTGCGCGCCTTTAAGTAAGAAGTAACACCGTCCTGGCGTCACTTTTCTCGTACACCGGGCTACCCTAAGTACTTCGGATTTGGTCTACAAATACGGACGGTTGAATGTCCGCGGAACTCTAGGGGACACGGTGAAACGACGATCGCAAACGCTGTCCTCGAAACTGCATATTCGTTCAGAAACAAATTTCACCCTTGTCTGCATTTCATGCAGAGCAACACGACAATGGAAGCGCCGTGTGGACTCTAGGTGGAAATGGAGCAGTATCTATCTACACTTCATCCAACAAGTAGAGAGTCAATCACTACAAAGGGAGATGATGATCATTTAGGTGGGACGGGAACAGAGACAGTTACCGGCTAATAGTTGGGCTTAGCACGCGAATATTTTCGTTATTTTTAGCGACTTGACTCTTTCTACGGGCCATAGTAGCTTATAATTCGGGACCAACGACGAGTATCGAGAGGGGCAAGCTATCTGACATCTATTTTACAAGCACCAAGAGCACCAGGTAAGTATTACGAGCCTTTTCGAATGCAAAACAAACGAGACGAATCATTGAAAAGTTACACTACCAGCCACAAGTATGGGACCTGAGCTCACGATTGATGGAACAGTAAGTCAATATTCTGTTACGATGTAATAAAAGTCACGAAATCAGTACACATACAAATCCTTTTCAATCAGTTTTAGCGAATTATGTTTACCGAATCCTTGTAGAATAATATGTTTATCTTCCTTTAATCATCAGCCCTGGTCCCGTACTTTTAGCCGGTAGTGTATATCGAAGGTATTAAAATCACACCGTTTAGGAAATAGTAAAGCTCGGTAGATGATACTCGTCCCAATATGATACGAGGTAACAGACCAGTCTTCCTTCCGAAGAACAAAAAAATGAACACGATAGCGCGAACCCGAATTTTAGGGTACGATCCTTCCACCGACATTCCTCGGTGCACGCTTATTTCACGGAGATCGACCGAAACTAGTCCCGGTATGTTCAGTCGGAAGTGTCCGACTCTAAAATTCCGTCACGTCCGCGTCATAAGTCCTTCGCGTCTTTAAGTAAGAAGTAACGCCGCGCCTCCTCAAGTACGGTCGCGCGAGTACTCGAGTTCGTAAGTACTCTAGGCTCGATGGAACACGTTGGTGGCCACCTTTTCTCCTGGAAAAAGAGAGAGGGAGAAAGAGGCAAAGAAAGGGGGGGGGGAGCTTTAGCGCTCAAGAAGTCGCTCGTGGTGACCGAACCGACGACGTTCGAGGTTCCTCGAAGCTCGTCGAGATTGCCAGAGGTCGGCGAAGGTCGAAAGGGGGGGGGGTAGTGGTGGGCGGTTGGTAGCGCCTTACGACGACGGAGTTCGCTTGACGAGGAGATGGTGTGCGGCGGTCAGGCGTGGCCGGCATACCAAATCCGCGGGGTATTCTGGTCATGTAGCAGGTACAGGGTCCTGGCTTTCCAAGGGAGATACTTCCTTCTCCCTCCGGCAGCCCTGTTTTACTCGTTCGCAAGCTACCGCTTCGACAGAGGGGGGGGGGCGAGTATTAATTGGCTTACGAGGCGACACTCATTAGCACTTTGAGTACGAGGGGCTGAGGCGAAAAGGGGGGGGGCAAGGGGGTGTGAGACACCCTTTGGAGGCGTTACTCGAGACTGTCCCCGGCGTCACGCGCCTTGCTCCAGATTCTCCCTCTACCGTCCACCGTCTATTTCTCCCTTTAATCTTCTCTCCAAAGAACTTCTCGACTTTTTTTTCGCGACGACACGTGTAGACCGAGAAATTCGAATCGGTCGAGATCGAAGTGAAACTTACTCGGATCGATCCGATAGTGATGAGCCGTCGAACCGGGGCTTATTGATAATATTGTGCGTCCTGTTGGTGACCGCGTTATACTTTAGTGGACATTGCAACAAATTTATGATTAGAAAAAAAATAAGAAAGAGGACTATTTCTGACTGTGTGTTCTCATACAAGAGGAGAAGCTTGCTTACTTTTGGAAGGGCTATCGAAAAAAAATAATCTTAAAACGGTCCACTCGCCACGCAATATTTCATACAGGATCTGTTCTCGAGTTTCGCATAGGGATAGCGGGTTAGAAGATTAGGTATAGGATTGAAATGTTTCGCGGTGGGAATGGGCGTTAGTTACCTAGACTGTAGAACCAAATAGCTACACGCGAACGTCAAATCTCATAACTGATGAGTGTGATCAAACACATGTTCTAGATTAGTGACAGACAAGACGTTATTCCCAGATCGAGCAACAAATGGAGATCGTGCTTTTTATCGATAAAGCTCAAGTTTAATCGACGATAACTTTTCGCGCGGTAACGTCCTAAAGGATTGCAATCCAAAATCGCCGAGAAGCCACCTTTAGCAACTCAATCGCTACAAGATTAAATTAGAAGCAACACTGGGTTGAACATTACCAACAATTTCATTCAAGTGCAAACATCACACACAAGCGATTCCCTTTTGACTTCGCCTAAAAGAATACGTTCCGATACTTCTTCGAGTTTCCATCGTACAAGATCTCCGTTACACAGATTGGCTTTTAATCAATAAAATTTCCAAGACACTTTTTCCGATCCTTTTGACCCTACCTCCCTCGCAATCAAAGTCACCCCTTTATAAACGATAAGTGCCTATATCCATGTAACACGATCCTCGAGCCGTGGTAGGGAACGACAGAGGGAGGATGGACGACGGGCATGATCGATTCGCCATGGATCAATCTTGATTAACCGTGACTCTATCCCGACACTCTAAATACAGGCCGAAACGAAGAACCAAATGTTCGAGCTTATTCCTGGGGTGAACCAGATGGAGGCCACGTAAAATGGCTCTCGTACCCGTGCAGGCGAATTTCTTTCCTTCTAACGATTAAACTCCCCCACCCATCGTTACTTGTACGACGGGATGTAGAGGAGGCTACAGGCCCCGTGCGTAGATCGTGCCTGACTGGTCCACCAAATTGCATTTCGATTCGCCCGATATTATGTAAAGTATCCTGGCCGTAATGTCTATCGGCGTTTTCCCGGAAAATATCGCGGCAGTTGGTTTGTGGGAATGAGACAGGATTGTGTGTGTGTGGGGGTGGATGGGGGGAGGCAGAGAATATTTCGTGGTTCCCGTGGATTTGCATCGCTGCGGTCGACCCGATACTCCGGACTCTCAGTAGATCCAATTTGATCGGAACACCGCAACGTCTACGAGCGACCTTGTATAGAAACGGACAATGTGTGTACACTATGCACGAGATTACCCCTCTTCTGCCCTCCTCCCACCTCCCCCCCCCACACACACACTCGCCCTTTCTACACTCTGATTCGCTTACTCTCGTTTCTGTCTGTACGCTCCGCCTAGCTAGCACACCACTCCGCTCCCATAGACAATGTTGCTCGATAGGGTATTGTTCCATCGCGGTCTTCGACTACACACCAGACCTCACCCCACCACACAGACACTCACCCACGACGACCGGTTACATTACCGGTCGTCGTCACTCTCCGCTACCCTCCTCGACAATTTGCACCCTCGCCGAACCGCGCCCGTGTCTATCTCACACCGATAACCTTCGCAGGTGAACGTTTCCGTATCGGCGGACGTTGTGTGCGATTCCAGTTGATCGCAAATGTTTATACCACGTACACACAGAGAACGCGGAGACTCGCCTCTAATTCGCTGTACATTAGGTTGTTGCAGTTATTTGACGTACTAGGCGTACGAATGGACAATCGATCGTCGTCGTTTGGCCAGCGACGTGATCTGTGGTATGAAATATCGATTTGATATTTCTGATAGAATGTTAGATGCAGAGAAACAGCTGATGAACATAGGCGCGTTTTTTTTTTGTTCTTTTACGAATATTCTACGAACTTTGGCCAAAAAGAGTGTATTACTCGCAAGTACGTACATATATAAGGTGAGTCGTTTAAATCGATCCCCTCGATTATCTTCGAAACCGTTGTTGATACCGCAAAACGTTTCAAATGTAAGTTAAATGGTTTCCAGGGGCGAAATAATTTTATAGGAGTATTGTTTGCTTTTGTAAGTGGGCGCGTAGTTTTTTTTTTTCTTTAATAAGATCTTATATATTGAATGCATTAATCTATGCAGCTAGTCATTCCTGATAAAAAGAATATTAAGCTATTTATGTCGAAAAACCATTAGTTTAGGAAATACTTTAATTTCAGAATTACTAGTACCAGTTGGCAATTTTGAAATTAAAGTATTTCCTAGACTAAAGGTTTTCCAACATACATAGCTTAATATTCTTTTGAACAGGAATGACTAGCTGTATAGATTAACACATTCAATATATAAGATTTTATGTAAAAAAAAAAAAGAACAAATTTGACCATCGAATGTCTACTACGCGCCCACCTATAAAAAACACTACTCACACAAATTTATTTCCCTCTCGAAACTATTAAACTTTTATTTAAAACATTTTTCAGTATCATCAATGATTTCGAAGATATTCCAGGTGATCAATTTAAATGATTCACCCTGCACATTAGGTATCTAAACTTGTATAGACAGTATATGAAAAGTCTGTTGTACATGGAGCGTAGAATGCAATGATGCATAGATTGATTTCTTCTAAACACCAATTCTTCATGTACTTTTATCGAAGGCTGCAATTTTTGTAACAAGCTATATTATAATATTGAAGGTTTCAAACAGAACTAAGTAAACATGATTAAAATAGTTTTTACTAAAATCGAGAAAGATTGAATTTCAAAAATCGAATATAGTGTTCTTCCTCTACAGTTACGCTTTGTCGACCTCTTTCTAATAACATCGCCATATCCCGATTACATAACCGTAGTCAGATATATTTCAGTTTTGATACACTGAAAAAAAAAAGGTTAAAAATTCGAGAAAGTTCTACATTTTGATACAACGAAAAGTCTCCAAAATGGACAAAAGAATATGGAAATACCACATAGACCTTTGCGATATATAAAAAAAAAAGTAAGGAACTATTCACTATGCGAAAATTTCGTACTATTCGATCTAGAATATTATTTGATCATGTCCTTATCTAATAAATGATTTCTCATTTTTCACGACTTTGAATAGAAAGTAAATATTTAATACACGAAACGGGGGGGGGGGCGTACTATCGTGACGTTCGTGTTAATAAAGATGACTTCTTCGAATCGTGTAAATACTTCTATTAATTCTAGTCCTTCTGTCCATTGTTTGATTATTAAATTAAAATGTCTCCGAAGCGATCTTCAGATCCGCAGAAGAAATCATACATTGACAGGGACTGTACACGCCTTCCTTTTCCGATCGCGTTTCCGCTTTCGAATACAAATACAAGTAAACGGCAAACAAATACATGAAAACCGCCTCTTGAGTCATCGATGATTGTAACTTGTTGCTGAAGGTCAACGGGATCCAGGCATCACCTGCACTATCTCCGAGAATTCGAGATTTCCGAGAAACGAGTATCGCTTCCCAGCGAATCAATCGTCACAAGTGTGTGCGTTCGTTATTACAGGTATTATTCTCGAGCTGGGCGGATTATTTAAAATAACGATGAATCACGTCCGAGGAACTGGAAAATCATGCGTCGATGAGACTGGATTGACAGTCGGAAGCACTTATTCATTACGCTTTGCTGCGTGAACAATGCTTCGTCAACTATACATGTCTTCGTTTCGTCAGCTCTGAACGTGATGTTAATTTATGCTACTAGTCTGCACGCAATCCGTTCTAGCTACCGGAAAATCCGATAAAATTGTCGGAAAATTCTACGAGTCTACTTTGGTGTTGATTGGGTATTCTTTTTCGGGAAACTGTATACTACAGTAAATCCTCGATGAATGTTCGAAGGCCCCTCGGCACTGAACAGGAAATATTTCATAAACTAATGTCCATATCCGGCTGAAATGAATATCATTGCCTTCAGAATTTCAAGCTCTATTATTGTGCTAAACCTCATTAAAAAGTCAGCGTTACACTTGGGGACCTCTTTTTGTCAGTACCGAGAAACTTTCACTCATCCAGGATTCACTATATTTCACTCCGAGTGTCAATAGTGTAGTCGTCTTGCGCACACCCGTATTTTATTTGGTACACTAGAATCCGACTGAGAGTACTACACAAAGTGTAACTATATGAAACGCGCCCTACCGTTTATTACTGTCATCTTTTCTTAACTCTGATCCTTGCAATTTTTATTATTATCACGTTGAAAAAAAGTAAAAGTAATTCGCTGATACCGTAATTATGAGACTGATTGAGGAGATTCGATGTTTCGGTTAGGATAAATATAGCGTAAGGGTGAATTTTTATCAGGGCAGTACTTTCATTTCGAATTGTACACTATGTCGTAGTGATACCATACAACACGAACAAGAAGAGATAAGGACGCAAATACAACGTTCCTAACGAGCGAAGATTGAAGAACTGGATACACTTCAGTTTCTCTTTCGAATAATGAAATGTAGAATACTATAGGTTTGGGCTTTTCTGTGCAACAAATAATCGATTACACGATGTAAAACAATGCACCAATTGACACAAGAGATGCGTACATCTTTCAAAATTACTCCACGCTGATTGTATTAATCGGCCGATCAATTTGGTTGTGAACGAATGACAATTTTATAATGAGGTTGGGCGACTCATCTAGTCAGCAGAAGAGTTGAATGTCCAATAAACAGTCTAGTAGCGAACACGGTATTGCACCTGTAAATAATTACAGCAACAAAGTCGGGACTCCTGAAAAACAATCAGACAAAAAATGTAGCTACAATGGCGAGTCACAACTGAGTGTATACATATACAAGGTGTTTCCGAACTAGTGGTACAACCCGACAAGAAGTGATTCTACATAGAAAAATAAGTTGTAAATGTACAGTAACACTTTTTTGTATGATGCTTTGTTTTTCAGATAATCGAATTTCAAAACCTGCTAGATACGCGTGTAATTGACTAACACTTGCCTAATGCGTCTGTTTATTAAGGCTCGTTTCTACTTATTGTCAGCACAAATACACATGTGTTAGATGAATCTTCAAACATAATTATCTTGCAAACGAAGCATCGTACAAAAAAAAAAGTTTTCTACCATTCGTCGAACAGGTATTCGTGGAGACAATAAGTAGAAACTGCATGTAATGAACAGACGCATTAACCAAGTTCCTATTCAATTGCACGCGTCTCCAATAAATATTCAAATTCGATTATCTCGACAACGAATCATTGTATGAAAAAATTATATTTTACATTTTTTATTTATTTTTACGTGTGGAATCGCTTTCTTTCAGGTTATACCACTATATCGACAACGTCCTGTACCTATACACATTACAAAGTGAGTCTTTTGCAAGCTACTTCTGTAGCATTCTATTAAGATTATGGTAATAATATAGTTGGCTATGATGTCTTTCGCATTTCTGGTTTGGGGCAGAATGGCAGCTTCTGATTTAGAATAATTGGCTTTCAATGACAGTACTATGGACAAATTCGCATATTTAGATATTTTCATATCGAATTCAACTGAAAATGTAACAAAATATAACACCAACGAACTCTTGTGTTAATTGGTCAATTTTTTTAGATCGAGTAATTGATTATTTATTGCACAAAAAAACCCAAACCTAGTCTTCTATATTTCATTATCCGAAAGAGAAACGGAAGTGAATCCAGTTCTTTAACCTTTGCTCGTTAGAAAAATGGTATCACTACGACACAGTATAGACTCATTAGATTTATGGAGTAGGTACTAGGACACCTGACCGATATGAAGAAAACCTGACATTTCACAGAAATGATATATTTTAGGCCATTTTTTTTCAACTTTACGGTATCACGAGCGTTGTATATCGATTACTAATATCCCAAAAACAATATCTACTTCAGACGTTTAGCAATTTCTTGTAATTACCATTTGGCTTTTCTCTTTGTAATTACCATTGTGTGTTTCTCTTTTGTATTCAACAGTTATATGTTTCATGTAGATTTAATATTCATCCAATTTATATTTTATATAAACACGTTACATGTGTTTTCTTGTGTTCTAGTGGGAATTACCCCGTAAATAAATAAGTAAATAAATTTCATGATGCTTTGTAACATTGACTGCAAATTCGATAAGTGTCCGAGTACTTACGAGCCAGATTGTACGTGCAAGAAGCGTCGAAAAAATTCCGCGTTCCCAAGGAGTATACCGATTTCTCGACTCTCGCAGTACCCCACCTCGTGTACCAGTTACATCTAAAAATCAGCCGGGAGTAACAACAGTTGCGGGAATGAAATTATTATCACCGGTTCGAACATTACCGTTCCTTTTTCGAACGACGTCTACAGATCTGCAGTTTTCCCAGAAGCATTACGACGCAGCGCGCTCGCAGACCTGAGAACCCTGTCGAATTTAATACATTCCCGTGGAAAGAATATCGGATGTTCCCTCAACACGTCCATCGACCCACCTCCCCCTCATCTCTATTTTACAATCATCGAACTGACCGAAGTCCCCGTGCCGGTTAATCGTCCCATTCTTTCCAGCCACCAAACGTTGCTTTGTAAACGAACATATTTAAGGCGGTCCTCCGTTTAACCGTGTGTCCACTCGGTTCCACCCCCCGTGTCTCGCTGAAATATACAGGATTTCGAATGAATCTTCTATTCCACGTAAGACTATATGACGAACACGCTACGAGGAACAGCAGTTTCCAACATTACATATTGACGAGTCCCGGAGCTAGCCAGGTTTCCGTGGCGAGCAAGAAACGAAATAAGAAAAAAGCAGGAAAGAAAAGCAAAGAGGGAGGAGGATGGAGGAAGAGAGAAAGAAAAGTCGCTGGCTCGGGGAGAATCTTCCGTAGTGCGGCCACGTACCCGCCGTTTGTCGATCGTACCGCAATAATTCCTTATTGCTCCTCCAACCCCTAACCTGACCCTAACCCTAACTCCTTCCCTCCTTTCGTCTCCCTTTTCACCCCCTTCCCTCCTCCACGACGTCCTCTTTCGTCCTGGCGCGCGTTGTCTTCCTTTCCGATCACAACCCAGCCCCTACTATCCTCCCATCGAATCCTCCCAAACCCTCTCTTTCATCGTCTTCCACTTCCGGAAGGAGTTTTCGGAGATTAACGGGAAACTATTAAATCTAGCTCGAACGGAGGCTCAGTGGAACAAACCGATAACGGCGGTTCCGATCGACGCATAACGAGCCACTGATTGAAACGGCGATCGACTATTGTCCTGGATATATATGTGTACTCGCGGCTGTTGGTTCACGGGAGACTATCCTGCGGTCGACGAAGTGATTTTATTGCGGGAGGACTTGTGGTTCCTTTCTATACGGTGTTTCGCGGAACTGATTCTACGCGGGGACATAAGTCGAGAATGCGGAATAAAACGTTTTCGTAAGAAAAAAACGCATGTGCTCGTGCGTGAGCGTGGCCAGGTTATCAGTCAAAGGATGGGGGGCACAAATATTAACACATCGACTGCCACAGTGAAAAGGGCTGTACGTAGCCAGACACACTCTATTTTAATGAGGGTTAAGAGAAGCTGTTGGTTGTGTTTGAAATTATACTACAATATTAAATATTACGCAAATATTTTGTTACTCTGGGAAGGGAGGGTGGGGAGGGGGCAAGTACCCCCCCCCCCACACACACTAGCTACGACCATGTGCTCATGCTGGTGATCAGTAGAAACGGAATGTAATGAACAGACGCGTTAGTCAGATCAAAGAATCATTTTGAAATTCGGTTGTCTAGAGAACGAAGCACCGTACAGAAAAATTTGATTCTACATTGTTTTCACTTATTTTTACATGTAGAGTATAGTCAGTTCGGAACCACTCTGTATAATCGAATTTTGTGGATCCTGTTACGATCGTACCTACGTCCGTGAAGTATTATGGTGTTAGCTGGACGGTGAATAAAATGTGTAATAGGTTGAAGGTAAGAAATTAGCTGCTAGCCAATGGGAATTATCGCAGATTCTGTTCGTTGTTCTCTATAATCGGAGGAGAGCGAACGTTCAATTTGTTTGATGTCTTCTTGGTTTAATGTGATTGAAGTTAATAAATACGGAAGAGACCTTGTTCGTTAACTGATAAATAACGAAGAAACTTCGTTTAAAAAGCGAACGTGTACCTGATCGTATTTTCATCGGGAAAGTCTCGCCGATACATCGGTTAAAGTTTCATGCCGTGTGGCACAGTGAGAAATAGGAACATATGTTTTATCGCTATATCATGTTCAAGATATCAATACGGAAGAAGACTGTACCGTATCGGCATGAAATTTCAAAGACGTGACCGACACGAAGAACTCGCGTGAAAGCTTACTGTTATTCCTCAAACGTATAAACATCTTAATAATAAATCGAAGTTTCATCGAAACAACGTGGTTACCGATAACCATCCACGTGTGTGTAAACTGAATAAATGAAAAAACGATGAACGAATAAGGATACGTTTATATTGAACGCTGACCAAGCGTTGTACGAATGATTTTTCGAAAGTTAAAAACCAAGCAGTTTTCACAATATTATTGCACCTTTCTGGGAAAGACTGTTATCCGACACCCTGTGCGCTGACATTAAAACGTCTATGTTCTATAGAATATATCGCAAATTTATTTGTTTCCGCTGGTTTAACGAATAAAATTAATTAGTATTAATTTACTGTACTTCAAGTCATGGTAACTGCACGTTTTCTCATTCCAGCACCGATGACCCCCAAAAAATAATTACGAAAAAAAGTTATTAATCTGCTACAGCATATGTGTTTAAGTAGACTAAATGCTTTAACAACATCGATGAACAAGCAAATTTGCAAAATTTTATGGCTTCAGGTTTCTACTCGCGGATGATTTCAAGCCTGAAATTCGTATGGACAATATTCGAACACTTACATGGATATATTCATTAAAGTTACATTCAACATATTATCCAAACTGTTAGTCGTAGCGATGTTAAATTGAATATAAGAATATTCGAAATCTTAATGAGAATTTATCAATGATAATTAATCGGGTGTACTGTTCATCAATCCACTGCATTTTCTTCTAATAAGCTGGAATCATAATTTAAATCCAAAACATTTCTGTGGCGAACGGTAGAAGATCTTGCAGAATAAAAACGAATGCATTCAAAGTAGGACGGATTTCGATTTCTTGGAACATAAATATTAAACTCGACAGATATAGTGAATTGCCTACTGGTCTATCCCTAACATTATATTCAAACGATCAACCAACAACTTTACTAGAATCCTAGTAACAAATATAAACACCAAATACAATGGTTTGTGTTCCACTGTTAGTTAGCAAGAATACTAATCGCTCAGTAACTTCTATCGGTATCTCACTTTCTCTATCTATGTCTGTATAGCAAATAAAACAAAAGGACAATGTATTTACCCCTCAGATGGCGATTTCTGGGTCAATTTTAACTCAGGAGTTCAGAGACATCATGCAACATTCCAGTTTACAAAAACCATCTGCAGCGTACAGTTATTTATATTAACATTTTACAAGAAGACCAATATATTTTGAAGAAAGTAATTCTAAAACACATCTATAGACAAATGAGTGAAGGTTTATCTGGACCCAGGTAGCGTCATCTATTCGATCATCAAAAACGTCCGTCTTTCGAGGGTTAAATTTTCAAATAAGTATATTGTGTTAAGAAACGTTCTATTGGACTTCGAGTAACCCTAGTGTTCGCCATTTGAGGGTTCGTAATTTAATTGGTTAAGATTCTCCCTTGCCAAATATTCCCTCGGAAGAAAAGTACACCTCAGCAGTTACCCTCTTCTCTGGACTCTCAAGTACCTATACACTTTTTCCTGTTGTTTCTCGCTGAACTTAAACGGAGCTCGTAAATTAAGGTGGGTTCTCGTATGAAAGCTCTTGTGCACCCGCCCCCCCCGCCCTTCACTACAATCCGAATGTCTACCATCAGCTTCTCCCAATTTACGATCGCGTAACAGGCCTTATCTGCCGACACGTTACGAGGCTGGGGCGCTTAAGCTCGGGTCATTTTTTCGGATCGTAATCGAATTACCCGGCTATTTAAATGGCCGTTAATGGACCGATAGATCCACCGAGGGTGATCTAAGTGGCCGAGAAATGCGACCAATTGGCCGTAGGCGAAAACTCACATTTAAACCGCCCACGCGGCGGCGCGTCAATGACGCTGAATGCGGAGAACAAGTCAGCTGACATTGAATATAAATCGACCACTTGACCGGCCTCAATCGTTGTCAAGCACCGTTTCTCATGGTAAATTCTTCGTTAATGTTCCGACACGTTCTACAACCCCCGAATATCTACGCGAGTCGGCCGTCAAGAATAGTTATGAAAATTTTTTATGGTCCAGCGTTATTTTTTTTTCTCGCGGACACTCGTTTGTTAATCGATCGCTGTCTGATAAACTTTTGCATACAGACATCATTTTATCGAATGGTTCGCTTTTTCTTATTACGTCCATGTTGTCGCGTTAAAAAAGAACGTGCATACGCTCAAGGTGCCTCCCAAAAATTGTTAATAATTATAAATTTAATTGAAAATTTAACGGAACATTCTTAAAAGCTTCAACTTTCGATTGCTACCAAAAAAATCACAAGGTTCACGATAAAATTATTGAAAAAGAAACGTTATAAAAATTTCTTCTTAACACAAGTCTTATAAAACTGTAGTTTATACTGAGAAGTTAATCACTTCTTATTTACTTACAAAAAATGACATTTTCATACAAAATTAGGTGGTTATAGATTTTTTATGAAGATTATGATAATACGGAAAAACAGATATGTTAACGATCAAATAAAACGAAAAATTAAGATCAAAGTATGCAAACTTAGGTTTCAATGCGTTTGGTAGTATCTTCAACGTATATCTGCTATGAGCGTCAACGTCGCTTGTTTTCTTTGGATTTGTTCGACGAACTTTACAATTTTTTCGTAAAAATTAAAAATAATTTTTGTTTTTTCCACTTATTTGTAAATTTTTTTTTCCATTTAAGTATATATTTTGAAGTAGTTTAAAATATTAATCATTCAAATTAAATTCGTAAAATTGATAAAAAGTAGCCATAAGGAAGCTACCTTAATACAATTTACCGACAACCTCTGAAATTGACGAAATTGGGATACATGAAATTGTTGCCTTAATTTTCGATAACACCATTATTCCTAGCAAAAATGATGAGTTAAATCGAAATTGTATGATTTTAAGAGGAGGACAAGGTAAACAAATCGATATTTTTGTAGATTAATACGCCTAGAATATTTAACGGTGATCATAGTTCTTTTTAATAAAAACACATGTGTATTTTTGATAGCAGTACTCTGACAGGGCACTTCTTTGAAAACAGCACAACTATAGTCGAATTAATTTTTCTCTACAGATAATAATATTGACGTAAATCAAGGCTAATTTCCAGGACCCAATCTTGTATACATATATAATATTTCAGATAATAACTATTATATAGAACACAATAAAATAAAAAACTGAGTGAAGTTGAATATACCTTTTTATTTTATTATCAACTCAATAAAATCCGTATAGAACTGGGTAAATACACACTGGCATATTGAAAATAAAGTTTTATTTGATTCTCGCTTTTGTGAATCACAATACGAAGACGAGAATTTGCATAAACATCCACAGTCTAATTATGAATCGTCGTATACACGTATGATCAAATTAAACGCGTTTTATCTTAACCCATTAAACAGCCTTGAAAACATAGCACTGTCAAACTACAATACTACCATTAACAACAGAGTGTACTCTTCAATGTAACATACCGATCAGGATCTTTGTTGATACTTTTCATTCGTGAAACTATAATTGAGCGTACCAATCGATGCGAAATTCATGATAGCAATTAGTATTGTTATACAATCGCTTAAATACATGCTATTGTGCGCATGTTTCAACGAAACAGAACGAACGCTCACATTCAAATTTTTTTACAAGCGTTCCAGAGTATCGTAGAACATGAGTCAGGGACAATAACGAGTTGATAGAGAAGGTTATGGTTTGAAATATTATTACTCACGGTTAGAGAGAATGTGCAACATGTAGGTGTCGTTGACTTACCTGAAACAGAGGAAAAAAAAACAATGTTAATTATATTAAGATGATTAGTTACACAATAGTTTTATAATAATAGTAATTACAGTGTAAAAGTACCGTCAGAACTGAAGATATTTGAACGACAGGATAACCGAAGGTTCAACGTAAAATAATTTTACGCACATTAACAGGTAAAATGAGGTCTCGAAGACGAATAATCCGACAACGACGAATTTTCTAACCCTTTGTATAACCAATTGAATGTTATTTCTCGTAATCGTTTTGGGAAACAGGATTACACCGTTCATTGTCACCTGAAGGTACTCAAACGCCTAGAGTTTCGAGAGTTCTCCGCCAGGTGGTTGATAGCGAGGGAAAATTCAAATACGTCTCTGAGACGAGTGGTCTGGGTAGTTAACGGTTAAATCAGACGCGCAGCGTTAATTCGTAAATATTCTTCGAAAGAAAATTGACCTGAAAATTGATCTTCTACAGTTTGAATTTCGTGATACCCGTTGAACGTTTCAGGTCACAGTTCCTAAATTATCCCATGGCCCAATGCGCCTCGATCGTGGAACGGCGCGGCGTCGAGAGTAAAGTTACGTGATACGTTTCACTGATTGCGCTTTCGTGTTCGTACACTTAACAAAATCGCGAGAAGTTATTCCGTGCGAAGAAGAAAAGTAACGACCAGCTCAGTTAAACGGTATCGGAAATGTTCCATCATATCGAGGTTTCCATGCGAACGAGGGGAAAAATGATTCGAGATACACATCTTATCGTTTCGCGAACGATAAATGTATGATCGCGTGAAAAATGGTAATTGCGGTCGCGTTAGACGTAATTACACGGGGCAATCGAACGGAAAGAAATGTCGTCGAATAGGTGAGACTGAACATTAGGTTTAAAAATCGTTCACCTCGTTAACCGGCCGATCCGACGGCGTAAGTTCGTTAGAATGCGCGGTGACTCATTAAGCTCTGTTTCGCGAACCTGCGGAATTAGATTGGCGTCACGAGAGCAGCAATTCGCAACGCTTTTGATTTAGGTTTATTCACTCATAAAGGATTGTCTATTCTGCACAGATCAGCCGGAGACGTGGTACATTAAACAAATTTATTTTTTAATACGTTCTCCATTACGCCATTAGTACAACTGTTCCCTTCGTAGCGTCGACAAGGAAACATGTAATTTCTTTCTATCTTGAAAATAACTTGAAATTTGAAACCTATTTTACAAAACAGTACTATACATAAATATATAATGTATAGGTAAACTACCGCGCAAGCGTAACTGGAATTTCTGTTTGAATCCAATTTTTGTAAAGCAGCCCATAAATACATATGTGGGTGGTTCAGTTACTAACCGCGTGGCGGCAAATGAGTTAAGAATAATCACTGCTATGTACTGTATGTATCGACTACGATTGAAATAATTTAGTAAAATGAATTAATACTGTTCGAGTTGCTGCATTAAAATTCTGCAGCTGTTTGATCAACCAGTACTTTGATATTTTGGTCTCTTGCAATAAAGAACATTTGGACATTCGTATGTATAAATCGCAAAATTTTCTAAATAATTCATTTTTTTAAAATTCAAATACGTAGTAACTACAAAGAAACATTTCCTTCTACTCTGAAATATTTTATTAAGCCAAGGATAAAACAAAAAATGCATAGAATATATACATATTTGAATACTTTTTTTTATTTTCAATCTAATTATTATCTTCCGATAGTGACATTCGAAATCATTCGTTGAAACACACTTCCCTGTTTCTATTACTTGTGCCCGTAAATCTTTCGAAACAGAACGAACGAATTTTAACCTCGGACTAAGCCGTCCGCCCGGGCATCGAGGAGGACAGAAATTAATTCTTCTTTAACTCCGGTCTGACCTATAAATCTCGAGAAGGGTACCCAAAAATGAAGATCCGCCGGGCGTTAACGGGATAAAAATATGCTATTCGAAATACCTACAAAACACATTTTCCAGCGATGTCATGGCGTCCTCGTTGCTCCGTTTATTGCTATCATGTAACTCAGTCGGATGATTATCTAAACTACCATCCATGAGAGATCTGAACAACAAGGGAGTACATATTGTGTTATTGCTGCTACTTCGCGAATTCGATAGATTTCTTTGACCAATTTTACAACAACACCAGTTTCTTCTCTCGATACTTCTTTGGAACTAGAGTTTGCTATCACCGCATCATCGAACTCAAACTATGTACCTACAGCGAGTCATAGAAGTATTCGTATGTTTACCCTCAATCGATGACTTCGAACAATCGATATTACGTATTTCACACATTTCACACATGTGTGCTTTCCATGGTAATGTACACTGTGTTCTAATCGAGCTCAAGCTTTCTATAAAATTTATTGAAATTGAAACTAACCTCATTAATTGTAACAGAAATAAAAATTTCAGTAAAGTATCCGTAAAATTAATGTCACAAAAGTATCTGACCATTCTATAAAAGTATTTAAAATATTTGTGAAACTTGAATAACATGTGACTGTGAGTAACGGCGATATTGTCGAGGAACGTTGAAAGCGTAATAATAAAGTCACCGGTATTAACATTCGGAATTACCTACTACTTAGGATTACCGGCGTATAAACGTAGCTCGTCGCGCCGTAATAGATTCTACGATTCCGTGCCCGTATTTTCGTAAACTAAACCCCCACTTTAATCCTACGAAGTACGGATTCGGACTTTTCTTCGACTTCGTTTACTTTAGATTAGCACGTTTTATTATTTCAGGAAGCAACGGTGAGTTAAATGGGTTCGCGACTTATGCGTGAGTCAACCGAAAACTCTCGTGGTACAAGACTGCTATTCTCTGTAACGAAAGCTTACACACGATTCATATTGCGATCCTTCGGAAGCCCTGATGCAAACCTTAAAACCAACCTTACACGGACCGCGTGCACACATGGACATCTTGTATATAGCATACAAAATCATATCGACTTTCGAAATAAAGCTCAAGTGAATCATGTGTGGTTAAGGATTCCTGGTAGAAATTAATTCTTCGAGGATGAGATCCACAGATGAATAATCCGACAACGATTAACTTTGCAACACATTTAGGAAGTAACTAAATGTTATGTTTTGTTATTGTTTTGGAAACAGAGTGCACCACCACTTACTGTCAACTGAAGATACTGAAACAGCTAGAGCAGTAGTGCTTAAGTTTCTCGAAGGCACGGAACACTTTTGATCAAGGCCGTTCCTAGCGGGGGTACAAAAGTGCCCTCGCACCTGGGCAGCCAAACCCAGAGAACCCAAACGCAGACCATTTATTATATGTAAATTTCGACTAATAAAAATAACAAACAAAACTTTTTTGATGATTCTTAAAATTTTAAACAAACAGAGTACAATTAAATTAATTTTATGTATAATTTTTGGAACGCTACTCGCATACAAGAATGAGCTCTCTTTATACATATACAGTCCAAAAAAGCATATGATATTTAACCATATTTATTGGATTAAATTCGTGTAGTTCATTAACAGTCGATATTATCAACTATAATATCATTATTACAAACACTATACGATAGTTTTGTAGTTACATGTAGAATAAAATATTCATCTTAAATAAAACCATTTCTTCTTTAAGGATCTTTGTTTCATTTTATGAAAAGAGAATTTAGAAAATATTTCTTTAGCATGATAACTGTTAAAAAACTATGTATATATTATAGATTAAAACTACTTAAACATATTTCTGTACTATATAATGCTCAGATAAAGACTAATTGAACATACTTTTTTATAGATATAAAAGTAAGCAGCAGTAATTACATAACATTAAATTAATAAGGGCGGCCATATTGTTTTTGCACCCGAGCGGCCAACAACCCAGAAGCGGTCCTGCTTTTGATTATAAAAAAAATGTTCAGAACACCACATCACCAAGGCCATAAAACTAACAATAAAAATATGCATGAACATACGTTGATTAAATATACGATCACTGATTACCTACGATTTAAGTGTAGTTCCACAGCCAGTACGCCGCGTTTACATATAATTTCGAAGAACGCTTGTAACAGGTTCGCGGAACAGTAGAGTTTCGAGGGACAACGGTTAAGAAATTCTCGACTAGGTTCTGACAACGAAGGAAAATTCATATTTGTCTCTGAGACGAGTGGTCTGTCGTTAATGGTTAAGGAAAGTACGAATCCACCAGTAATCATAGACTTCTTGACTGAAGTTTGTATGTACTAACATACAAAAATGGCTATGGACACTCTGAATAAAATTTACATCGCCAACGAAGAGTTCATTTACTATCCAGAAGAAAAAAAAATGTTCAATACAAAAAAAAAAATGAAAAATTAACAAAAAGATATTCTGAGAACAAACTAGTCGAAAGCTCATTTTAAAACTGAATGATCAAAAATCTGAATGATTGTTAGAATTTCTAAAAAAGAGGAATAAGAAGGGAAACGGAAACAGAATTCAATTTATTATTTGCAAAAATTACGGAATGCAACTATCAATGATATTAATTACAACAATGATACGTAATCCATCGTGTATTTTTTCATGGCCTCGACTGAATTCTATTCTCCCTGTTTTTCGTTCTTTGTGACCTTTCACGAATTAAAAAAAGCCAGTGAAGATACGAGAACGATACGATGCACGATACATTATCGAAGCACGGGTTGCACTTTTATGTCACGTGAAATTGCGCAGCACACGGCAGACTTCGCCATAAGCTTCATTGCGTAATCCTGAAACATTTTATTGCGCGTGGGAACGATGTACGTCATGTACCGCATTGGTTTTAACAAGGATAGCACCGACGTAACTGTTTCTGCTCGTGTCTTTCAATAGAACTGTTCCGCGATTTATTCAAAGCATTTGGAACGAAACAGCTGCAGAAAACACACACACACACACACACACACACACACACACACACACACACACACACACACACACACACACACACACACAACATTATATACGGACGAACGATAAAAAAAATGGTACACAGTTATTTTAGTCTAACTATGAAAAGGTAGAAACACTATTATTCGTTTCCGCGATTTAATTTCAGTGAAACAAGATGACTGCATAGGTAACAATCGATTAAACACAAAGAACTTTCTATCCATTTTCGTTGTAAAGCAATAACATTTAAAAAATTTATAACATTTATTTAACAAGAACGAGAGTAAAATAATATTACAATTACATAATAAAAAAAGTATAGAGTAAACAAAAATAAGCAACAAATAATGGTAATTAATAATACTTAAACTTTATTAAATAATTTATTAACAATACCATATGTTGGTATACAAGAGGCAATACTTTTTGCCGGTGTAGTTTAGTTCGGATACGGGAGGCTCCGCTGTAACTCCAACGGAGACCGAGGGAACAGATCAAGCTCGTCACCAAACGTCTCCAAGAAGCAAACCGAGAAAGACATAAAATACGGACGACGGATCAACGGGATTTATAGAGGGATCGAAAAAGATGGGTCGGCGAACGGCCGGGGAAATAGAAGAGAGGGAGAGCTTGATACAGCGATAATGGCGCGGTACTGGAGTGCCGGTCCCATTACAATTTGCAATTATTGCATTTCCCGGTAAATGGGTTGTGCTCCTGGCGTGCGACGCCCTGGCCTCCTCGAAAGGAAGAGCTACGAACGTTATTGCATTGGGATTCCATTGAACGACATTATGGGGCCGGCTATGATCCGGATGAGAAGCAAAACAAAAAATATATATTTTTGTCACGATGGCTAATAACCAGGATTCGTCAGATCGTGGAAGAATCTGTTTTGGTTGCTTACGAGTAGCGGAATCATAAAGACAAATGAAATGGTTGTTCATTCACACGTCAACGATCGATGAGGATGTATACCCGATGGTGAGTCAATAAGAACTACTGTCTAAAGTCTAAAATAACTCATTACCTATTAGTAGTATCAAAAAACCTTTTAATGAATTATGTAGCATTTTAAGGAATGCTTCGGATGGATACAATTTGATATCATTATATCTTACTTTTATTTAGATATCAAAATGCCCTTGAATTTTGTCAAGATTAATGTATCTTTTTTTCATGCCATTATGCTGTAGGTCGTTGAATTCGTCCTTCTACTGGCAATAACGTCGTATTAAAAAGAGGCTGCATTAATCTTGAAAAAACCCCAGTCACCATAATATCTAAAAAAAAAAAAAATAAGTAATAAGATATCAAAAAATTAAGTTATATCCAACCAATGCATCCCTTAAAATCTTACATACTTCACTGAAACATTTTCTGATACAATTAATAAGTAACGAATTATTTTAGAAAGTATGTAGTTCTTATTGACTCACTCTGTGTATACGCTGTCGGCCGAAAGTATGGGGGCCAGGTTAGATAATTAAAGAAAGAGAAAAACCTTATTCTACAACGATTTGATAAAAGTTTAGTGCTAAAAGTGATTGGTAATGATTTGTAAATACACTGATCAATAATTTTTATTATACAGGACAAACCATGAAACGTGGTCAGCTTAGATTATTCTATTGCTAGCTATCCGATCGAAAATTTTTTTTTATGCTTAGGCATCAGTACAGACATCATAAGTAGATCTAAGCTGCCGTTTCTAAACTGTTTACGCGAGTGTATTGCAGCTGATGGATACTACATATTTTAAACATCATTTTTATTAAGATAAATTATATTTTCTTAATATTTCTTTTGTTTAGAAGAAGACAAAATATTTGTTACGATGCTTGCCAAATTCGTCTCAGTATCCGCTTAAAGATGGACGTAACAAAATTATAGGTTTATCTATAAAAAAAAATTGAAGGTCACCTTGAAAACTCTGAAAAAAAGGGTTGACATAAAATTCGGTGCAATCATCTTAAAGCTCTCTTTAAATTATATTATATTAGCCAAAAAAGTTTTTGATCGAACAACTAATAGTAGAATAATCTAAGCTGATCACGTTACGTGGACCATCCTGTATTGTTAGAAAATAATGAGTTGTTGTTCCATCAGTCATGAACTCTGGGTTTCATACTTTTGCCAGGTATGTAGTGTATTTATGGTTTTACGAGCTTGCCGGGAGAGTTAACACTTCCAATTACGATAGAAGGCGTCTATAGGTCTCGTGTCTAATTCGTTGTAAGCAGTGTTTTTGAAACAATGAATCAAGAACAAAATGAAGATTTTTTCATTCGATGCTTTGCTTTTGAAAATTTCACATACTATGTCATATAACTTTGTCGACACGTCTATATGATTTTCAGTTCACAAGCTTCGCACTCTGTATTTATATGTATTTTACTCTGTATTTTATATTCTTGTATTATTGACAATTTGTGCTGCAAATTCATACAGTGTTTCATTTGTGAGCTCTTTTGAAAAAAGATTTATTGCAAATACATATTGTGGTAAATGCACTGGGCAACATGAAGCGACTCGACAACTATCGTTGTGCATTTTAAGAACATTAATAATATCTGACAGTAAATACGTGTTGGACACATGAAACTAAACTATACGCATATTATAAAGTCTGTGCCTGTCTCCGTTTTTTGAGAAGAGTAATGAAGTAACATTACACATTCACTAAAATGTAACTGATTTTATTAAAAAAAAAAAAAAATCAAGAAGATGATTAAATTGCCACCGCGGAGCTCAAAGTATCAATATATTAGGTGTCACCGAAACCACGACAACCAAATCTCATGCAAAATTAAATCGAGGAAGAAAAGAATGCAACTTCTTCATTTTCAAGAAGTTTCTCTTAAAAATATGTCTCCTGACAATAAGTGACAACAGTAAGTAATGGATAAACAACAAAAGTCATATGTTTTTAGAGCTTGCTTTAGGGTGTAACATTTTAGAAGGAATCTTTCTTTCGATATTAGTCGATAGCTGATTCATTCACAAAGAAATAATAAATAACATAAATGACATATTCATAATCTGATTGTAATTGATAATTGCACTTCGCGAAGAGTTAGGCAACACTTACAATACTCAACAGCGAGCAAAAGGCTCCCTCTCTCTTTCTATCTCAATCCCTTGAATGTTTATTCGCGGCTCGTATCTTTCGCTATTTGAACTCCCGGTAAATTAGATTAGCGTGAATTAGCGAGCCGTATTCCACGCCGACGGCCAAATTCCAGCGTCAGTCGCACAAAGAGCAGAAAAGGGTGGTGGCTTGGTTACAAGCTGCCTATTGCCGGCAAGCTGCCTATTGCTCTCTTACCAGCTGGCAGCTATTATTTCCGCTGTTATTGAAGTGCTAACACGCCGTGTACAGGCTGATACCCGGGAGGAAATTGTAATCGTCGCGAAGAAACAGTTGCCCGGAAGGAAATGGTTGTCCTTGCCGGATCCACTCCAAAAGAAACAACACACCTCCACGAAGCACTAAAATACTTCGCAATTTTAGCCGAAAAAACACAACAATTCGTAGATACTATTTGTATTGGATCGTTCGGAAAGTTCGTAACGTTTCGAGCACAGTGTCTTCGTTACGTTTTTACTGGACGAAGGAAAAGTCGTTTGAACTGATGGAGAGGTACTTATTTTTCAAGTGTCAATTGAATGTATAATTACTCGACGTTTTTTTTCTTCTTCGTTATCTATCAAAATAGCGACGAAATCGTACGGACAAACAAAGAAGTTCATTTTCATTAGGTTCTGTCAAACTCGAAAAGAAATGACACCACTTAAGGAACGGAAGATTTTACACTATCTGCCCAATTAATTAGACCATGGCCCCATCAGACGATTATCCGTTTAGATCGCTAAGAATATTCTGTATCGAGAAAAAGACTTCGAAAGCAAAAGCCATCTAGAAGCAGGATAAACAGTTGTTTCGTCTTTCAGCTAGAACAACGAAGTTCTATATAACCAGTATGATGAGATTAATTGAAAAATCGAAAGAAAGTGTAAAGAAAACAAGGTAGCAAATAAGGATATGATTATATATCGAAGAATATAGATTATAATTCTGCCCTTAAAAACGCTACGAAGTTTCGGAACAGTCCAATATTCAAGGTATCATCCCGTTACCTCGTTCATTTTATCAAATCCTAACCTTTTTACGAACTGAACAAATAGGCATGTATCGAAATATATACGTATTTCCACTTCCCCTCTGGAAAACTGGATCATAACCAAGTTAACGGAAGTAAATCCATTTTTTCAGCTACCCTATGCTTCAACCTCCTAGCTCGCTATGCAATTTCGAAGGCACCTATTGCTAATCTTTTTGGTAACCATGGTAACAACAAGTGTTCAAAAATGGTGTCTCGCTGTAACCATACATCACGGTTTATCATTAACACTGAAGAATTGCCTTGAAGTGGTAAGGTCTTCAAAATATTGTAGTGCGACACTGAACCACGTTTACTTAACCAGTGATCTCGATAAAAATAATCATGTTCAACCATAATTTTTGGGATTGACAGTCACTTCAAGGTCATGTCATCATAGATTTCTGAACGCACCTTAATGTCAGCTACAAGATACAAGGGAAGAAAACATGCATTTACCTATATGCAAAAAATGACACCCATGATCATCAAAAACTACCAAAAACAAATGTTCCTGGAACACTAGTATCCTTTTGGGGGAATTCGTCCGTCGATACCATTCAAATTGCATATGAAATATTTTATTGTAATATCACACCTAAAGGAGATATTTTGGTGATTTCATTTAGGCGAGACACCCTATATATCTGTGCAATCTAAACAATTTTAAGAAATATCCCGTTTTCGAATACACTTTATTGGTTATTATTAACACTTTGATGTCGGATGGCGTAGTAGTACATCCTTCTTAAATAAGAACTCGAATCTAGAATACTAAAAAGTAGGGAAACATCGATTTTCTTATATGTAAAGTTTGACAAATAAAAGTTAAGTAGTAGTTTCTAAATATTTTTAGGACACCCAAAGTTGTATACAGGGCGTCTTACCTAACGTGAGTACCTTTAATACTTCACTTATTCTTGAAGTTACAAGGAGCAAATACTACGATAAGCAAACAATTTTCTTAAGGTCATATTTCTCAAAATTCCAAGGTCAACGATGCTTGTTTTAACTGGTACTACATACTTATATCAGCATGGCGTAATAGCTAAGATCAAGACTAATCCAGTGATCTATAATAGTGTGACCTTCGTGTAACCTTGGGTACGAAAAATCCATAAATGTATGCGAATAGATTTAAGTAATAAAATAACTACGATATGTAGATGACTTAGTGGAAAAATGTATCGAAGTTGATGGACATCGCTTTGAGCATTTATTAAAATAAATAAATATATTCCACAAATCAAAAGCAAGTGAAACACTAAAGGTGCTCACGTTAGGTGGGGCACCCTGTATTTGCAAACAGCAAAACCTTCCCGCCAGCAAAGTGTTAAAAGCAGTTATACTCATAACTATAACGTATTTGCACGCATTCATTACACGACTATCACCGGTGACCGACGACAGCGGCGTGAACGGAAAAAAGTCCTGTTCACCCATGAATGTTTACACCGGTGAATGTATTAACAATCTCGAATCTTCATTGAAATTCGTCTACTCGGAGAATATTTCCTAACACAGTCACGGAAAACAAGTCAGACGGCTTCAGACGGACACGTTGCGGCCTAGGTTAATCGAAAGCGTCGACCGGGTTACAGTTCGTTCCTACGACCACTTCCGGGATTAGTGCTGTTTGTAGAGAAAAGAAACAGAGTGGTGGAGCGGGGGGGGGGGGGTATAAAATGTGCTATGAGAAGAGACGGAGAGGGTCGTAATTACTCCAAGTGGGCTATCTACTTATCTCTGGCTTGCGTGGTCGGTGAAGAGGCCCAGGTTTCGAAGAAGAAAGGATCTTTCTCGCGGGCAGCCCCTGTGAAAGAGTCAGCAAGCGACTGCCACGAAGAGATGCACACACACACGCGTGTTGCTGCTTCTTTTTCTTGTTGCATTATACGCGCGGAACGGTCCGGTCGGTCAGAGTTATCGTCGGAAAGGTAGTTCCAGACGAAAGATAGCGTCGTTCGTAAAGGTGGGAACCCGCTGGAAACCTTTGCCGTTGTGGTTACGTTAATTAAAATGGCCAGGAAATAATAGTAAGGGTTAACGAGTTGGAAGCCAACCGAGCGACGACGAAATGATGACCGAACGAGAGGAGATTCGGATGAATATCGTCTATTGTCGTTGATCGTGACACGAAATGGGCAGCTAGAAGGTGAAACATTAACGATCCAGCAATATTCGTTTGATATCTTTGATTATCGGACCACGGAATAGTTATGTAAATGTTGGTTGAAATGTATGTTCCGATCGAGCCGACGTATTTGTTGACAATTATGAAGCACTGAACTGACTGTATAAGAGTTATACCTCCCATAGGGTGAAAAGGGTTCCAGCCCACGTCGGTTCTGATCACGGTTCTACAGTCTGTTGGTTACAGAGTTATTGGTTCTGTCTAAATACAGTAAATACTCGATGAATGTTCGAAGACTCCTCGGCATTGACAAGGGAAGATCCCTAGGTGTAACGCTGACTTTTTAATAAGTAATATTTAATGTTTAGTGCCGAGGACTATTGGAACACTCATCGAGCATTTACTGTAGGTTCTGTATAGGTTCTGCATCGATTCTGTATGAGTTCCATCTGGTTCTTCCTGCACGAAGTGTAAGGATAGGACTAACCTTCACATATCAATGTGGTTTACTTCAGCTGGAGACAGTCAAAAAGCTCAACGACTTCAGATTCTCAAGGTGGGTATCGCTCTTCGTTTGTTGACAGGTTAATGCGTCTCTTTATCCGAGGGCCTAGAATCTTTGGACTATTTCTATCTGGAGTAGACCGAACTGTCACGCGAAGGCGAACAAATAACCGAAACCGATCTGAAAACGTTTCTGAATCGATATATAACCGCTGTTCCGTCGTAGACCGAAACGACGGCTATACAGTCAAACAGTACCGTTACCTTTTATTATTTTATTCCTTCTTTCAGTCAATTTATATTTTCAAGACCGACCCCTTGCAATTTCGATTTCGTTGACAAAGGGAAACAGAGACAAAGAAGCGAACATTTGGTCTGCAGTCCACCACATGCGCTCGGTAAGCTGGGACCCATCCGCGCCGGGCCTTACCGGGGCGCGCTGACTCGCAGACAATATAGTCATAAACCCTACCGTTGAGAGACTCGAAAAGTCGTCGCGGTCAACTCGCACCGTGACCACGTGCGCGATATTTTGCTGACGTCCGCTTCGCCCTGAAGGAGAGGTTTTCCACCTCCACCTCGCTAGGAAAAACCGAACAATTTGCCTTCCCCTTCAGGGCATCACCAATAAGGAGGCGAGTTTTGGACACGCCTTCATCAAACTTTGAGGAAGCGCGACGTCACACGAAACTCGGACAGTCGAAAACATTCATTCAAAAGATTCATTTCGCACACACTCGATCGACAACAGACATTCGCGAACATTCATTCGACAAACACATTCGCATTCGACAAGTCGTACACGAACATACTTCCGCATTCGAACACTACGACGTTAAACATCATTCACGTCACATTCTTTGCGAGAAACAAATATTACATCACCAGTTTGTATTTTAAGTATTAGTAAAGACTGTTACTAAAAACGAACTACTCGATCATTCCTGCCACCCTAATTAGACTTCACGAGAACTCTTGTGAAAGTCAACGTCTTGGTTTTACACCGTCGCAAACCAGCGAAGCAGATTTACAACCCGTGAAATTTTCAAAGAATTTCGGTGTTTCGGGACGTAACAACCGCCATAAAAATACCAGAATGTGGAAACGTAACTAGAACCGATATAGATCATACCTTTTTCAGCCATAACAGTCGCACCCCAAACAGTTACTAACAGTCATTTTCGGAACACTTTCAACCCATGGTATACTCAATTATGAGGTTTCTCAAGTATTAGGTGAAACATTTTATTGAAGTCTATTGACGTTTTGGGTATAGAGTAAATCCTCGAAGAGGTCCCCAGGTGTAATGCAGACTTTTTAATAAGGTTCAGCATAGTGACTGAGCTTCGAATTCTGAAGCCAATGTTATTTGTTTCAGTCGCATAGGTCATGAAATGGTCCTAAAGTTATGAAATACTTACTGTTCAGTGTAGAGGAGCCTTCGAGCACTCATCGAGGATTCACTGTACTAACCTTAACACAATGTGTACGTACACATACATGTGTAAAAGGGGTAGTCTCCTGATCTCTCCACTCGATCTTTCGCCCATTCTCAAACGGAAAGTGCAGGAAGAACGTTTGAGTACACATGCTTGAGCCACTTATCCCGCGCATAAAGACATTCAAGCGTTCCTCTGCCGACTCCCAGGAGAGAAATATAACAGATTCTCGGAGTCAAATACATCTGAATGTCCTACTTTCGGTTCGCTGACGTTTTCTTCCGATGATTTTGAGCGAGCAACCGAAAACGTGAAAGTACGCGTTGAAAAGGCATAGTGGTACATTCATACTTTGGTACCTTGAGAGATGCAGCGGCGGGAACACTACGCGTTGGAGACATCAAAAACCGAACGAGTAAATTCAACGTAGCCGGGAAAGGGAACGAAAGAAGGAAACGTGAAAAGGGTAGGTGAGGTGTTCTTCGTTTCGGTTGATGGAAGGCGCGGAAATGGAATGTAGCTAGGAAGCACGACGTCTTCCTAATAACATTTCCAGTATTTCCAGCGCGTTAACCGACCGACCCACGCGCTTCTGTGATTTTTATCGCGTGGGCGTTTGTTTCGTTCGAGCACGGCAAGGAACGTTTGTGTTCGGCGGCCAAATAGGAGCACTAATTGCGACCGCTTCGCACGCTAATTTTTTTTTTCCACCGGCTGACTCCTCGCTTCCGAACGATCCTCCTTCGGCTCGTGTTAATGATCGTCGAGGCGCTGGCTTGTTGCTAACCACGATCCCCGATCGAACAATACCCATAACGAAACGAACATGTACGGTACACGATTCAATTAAACGATTCGGACCTTCCTAAATAATGAACAAACTTCAATAATGCAAACTGTCGACGCAATGTGGGTCGACTTAACAGGACATCTTTCCTTTTTGCAAGAAACAAGGGCTGTTTTGAATGAATCCTAGTACATACTTGAAAGCGTTTAAAGCATTCGATGTATACTATATTAAAATGTCTAATATGCAGGGTGAGTCAGTGAGAATTACTATCTAAAATAACTCGTATTAGTTGTATCAGAAAACGTTTGAATGAATTATGTAGCACTTTAAGGGATGCATCGGATGGATACAATTTTACTTTTTTTATATCTTATATTATGGTATTGAAAGAAAGATGCACTGACCTTGAAAAAACTCAAGATCACCTTCATATCTAAAAAAACAAATAAGATATAAGAAATCCAAATTGTATCTATCTGATGTTTCC
This sequence comes from Dufourea novaeangliae, assembly GCF_001272555.1. Lineage (NCBI taxonomy): Eukaryota > Metazoa > Arthropoda > Insecta > Hymenoptera > Halictidae > Dufourea > Dufourea novaeangliae. The sequence continues at coordinate 253,890 of NW_015374071.1, read as the reverse complement.
CTTGAAATGCTATATAATTGATAAAGGTTCTTTGATACAACTAATAATAGGTACTGAGTTATTTTAGATAGTCGTTCTTATTGACTCACCCTGTAAATGTACATAATGTACAAGATATTGAAAAATAAGTCAAAAGTGCACAGTAGCAACTGTGCAACAACTTACAACGTAGAACTACGTTAACTGTCACTATTTCATGGCACTATCTCACTATGTAGTTCTATGTCATCGAAGTATTCAGCTGACTATCGTTGACGTAGTTCCACGCTATATTTTGTGGTGCAGTTACTACTGTGTCCCTTTCATTGTTTTTTTAGATATAAAATTTTTAAGAAATAGAACGAAAGAAATGTTATACACTGTTTACTTAAAATAGTGCGTAATTTAACTTAAATTTCTAATGCTTCTGTATGTAAAGATAAAGAGGGGTAGAGGATTGAAACTAGTTTTGTTGTAAATGGGACTCTATAAGCTATCCAATGACATATTTTTTATTACTGTACGATTATTAATTTCAAAGATACTAGCCTTCAAAGTATGATACGTTCTCATTGCATTCGTGCTCCCGAACTTATCCCCTGCCCAGTGCCGTGGAACACGTAAATCTACGTCAAAAAGGATCTAGGACATATATTTATACATAGCACTCACCGAGAGTAGTATAAAATATCTAATCAACATGGATCCTAAAGTCAATCTTTTCAATAAAAAATACACAAATTTACTTTCACATTCAAAGTATAATACATTTTCAGACGTTCCTTCCGTATCTCGTATTACTTGTACTCGTACAACCTTTAACTAATGTAGGTACTTCTGAACCATTTCTTCAGTTACACGTTTAGTATGTCGCGATGTGACTCACTCGCAACAATCGAACGCTCGCATATGTAAAAGCTGATTTTAAAATTCATGTTGATAAGACATTTTTGACTCGTTTCGGTGAACACTATAAGTTTATGAAGTTATGACACTTTTCTTTTTTTTAACACCATGCACAGAAAAGGCAATATCATATGGTACAACCTTCTAAATCAGCGAGTATGTGATTCTCTGCGCAATCCCAATTCACCATAAACGACTGCCATCGTTCACCCCGTAAGAGCTCATTAAATTTTCCTACTCAATCAATTTTATACAAATAAACCACATTGTTACATTACATTACTTTAGTACGTGAATGTTTATGAAATTTCTCTATTCCTTTTATCATGCGTATTTAATAGTACACAATAGTACGGGAATGGTGCAAAATGGAATATCATATTTTTCATCGAACGTAGTATCACGTGGATGGCCCTTAACCTAGTTAATTACCTGGTACGAAAGTATCTGTCGGATCAGTGCGTTAGCACGAACTCGAACGAAAGTCGGCCGCGTTTATGAAATCACGGCTGAGGACCTATCCCAGAAACGGGCAAAGAACAAATGGCGCAAGTGCGAAAGAGACAGGCACGTTATCTCTAGACACAGGATTCTCCCTTGATTTTCTTTCGGTTCGCCCTGTGGCTCGTTTCTCCATTGCTCGAGAAAGTGGCGAAAAGTAAAAAAAAAAGAGCAAGAGAACAAAGGACAAGAAACGAGAGCAAGCATGAAAGTTGGGGGTTGTTCGGGGGTTGGGGGAAGGGGTGAGACGTAGAGACAAAGAGTGAGAGAGAAGTAAGGACGAAGACCGCTCTCGGGTTATCTAGCAAGTCACTTCATGGTACGTATCCACCGACTACAAGGTATATCCCTTTACAGGTTGGGTGTTGCCGGAGGAGGCGATGCGAGAGGTGTCATTTGTACACAAAAGAGGGAGGCGAAGCCACGTTACGCGGCACGTGCATTTAGGGGAAAGAAGAGCGAAAGCCAGACGGGGACGGAGAAAAGACCGGAACGTGTAAATATGTATGTATTTACGGTCCCTGAACGCGACATGCACGCGTAGGTATACACACACGCATGTGCTCTGCGCTGGTGTATCGAGACGCAGGAAGGGGTGGGTATCCAAAGGCAGTAGAGAAAAATCTAATGAAAATTTTGAATAATAAATACTGCGACAGCCTATGCCCGGAGGGAATTATTTCGAAAATGCTTCATAATATTAACCCGCGCGTGTCCTTTGAGAAAGGTGGATACGACGACTTCCTTGTTCCGGGGAACGATTTCTAATTCGTTCGATGAAATAGGGTAAATTCAGGAGAAACGCCATCCATTTTGGTTGAGAGCCAATAATTTTGTTGGTTTCGCACTAATTAAAACGATTTATTTTTACAAAAATACAAGCAATTCTAAACTTGTCTCATGCAAAAACAGCAATAATTTGAAAAGAACGAAGAGTTGCCAATGTATCCCACATTGTGTAGGAAAGATACCACATCGATGGAGTGAGTTGTCACATACACTAATTTTGATTTCTTATATTTTTTCCGCTTGTGTTTTCTCTCCTATATTTGTTATGCCAGAGGGCATACCACGTGCAAGATTCATGGGGCCATTTTTTAGCACGAGTATCATTTTATCCCGTCAATTTTCTTTTTGGTGTAAAATACTTTCTTCAACGCTCTAAACAATATTACATTATTTACTTAATTATAAGCCAACCAAAACACGTATCACTTGATCTGGCGACTTTTCTTATTGTATAAGAAAGATGCCGAATGTCCAAAAGCAAACTGGAAACATATAACCTCAAAAACACCGTGTTTATTAATTAATGAGAAACCAAATTTACAATATACGAATATTGTGTATCATTAATCGTGTAATGATAAATTTATTACGCCTTGCATTCTACATCAGTCAAGCTTAATGACTCATCTCTCTATTCGCCTCAACGTATTACTTAACGATATTATCGATCTTTAAATATCAATAAGGTATCGATAAAACATTGGTAATCGGTAGTTCCAACTCTAGATGATACATGTTGTGACAACTCATCTTTGTATCGCATGATAGAAATTTCGAAAATTCCTTTATACGTTTACGTTTATTACCGGCTAGCTTTGTAATTATCTCGAAATATTGACCGTGTTATGAATGTTCTGACAAAAAAAAAAATGAAAATTATAGTCGACGATCGTTCGCCGAGCGTGGATTCGCGAAATAGAGCGCTAATAAACCGTTTCGTAACGAGGACACAATTTATTCGCCGCTCGAGGAGAAGAAACTCGGCGAGAGCATCTTCAATTTATCGATGGCCGCGCGCTGGAATGTCAGTGAGATCTTAAACGTAATTCCACACATTTATCACGAGCCACGGCGGAGACTGGTGATTAAATTTTTTTCTTTTTCCCCCTCTCCACGATCCACTTTCGTTCGGTCTCTCTATATCGGTTCTGTCCCGAGATTATTGTCGGACGAGCGAGGTATTGAAACTGAAACTAGTTAACCGACATTAATTGTGGTGAATCGCAGAAGATTGATTCCGCCTAACGTATAATTGACTCATTAATTTCCAGACGTTGCATCACACGTACGCGCGCGATGCTTGCAACGTTTCATTAGCTCCTAATGAGATCATCGATGCAAGGAAATGGCCGAGGAGAGCGACTCCGGTATTCGCCATTTCCATACCGGTGCTGATCGAAAATATTCGATAAGAGTTTTTGGTTGGCTACATTTCTCGAAGCAGAATAGAGTAAATATCACTTTAATTATTTCATTTAATACCGAAAAAATTTAATTATTAAATTGAGACATCGATTTAGATAAAAATAACGAAATACATACATGTGCTTGTGTGTACTTGGTATTTAAAAATTAATGTTGAAAATTGAAAATGGAATTTGTGCAATGAAAACGCGAGTACTTAAGTAGGAACTGATGGCGAAATCGTAGTAAAAAAGAAGATACAATTTTACTATTCAATCTATATCTATTGTATAAAATGAATTGTTATACTATATAAGAATAACATAGTTTAAGTTTTGAAGTGACCGTTATAAGGACACTGAAATTGCTCGAAGATTTTGATTAATTATGAATTAAGTCTTTATGTTTAATGTGTAAAACAATTTTTTTTAATGGAGGAGATGTTAAATAATATGTACTATGTTTCAAACTGAGACGATTTTTAGGTTAAACAACACGTAAAATGGTGATATGAAATTACTCTACAATCTTAACACTAGGTTTACGGACATTTCTTGTATACCTATCTCTACGGACACGCGTCAAATTGACGCGTGTACGAAATCGCATATTTTCGTTCATATTTATTGCTGAAGTAATGCTTTCATGAATCGAGCTCGTTTACTAGGATTAATACCTACTCAATTTACCATCGCGTCAAATTGACGACACCCGTAGAGATAGGTATACCACATAGAGAATTCCGAGATTAAAAGGCTTAGAAGAAAATGAATTGGGATATATATTTGTCTCGTTAAAACAATAAAAGTGAGCATAAATGATAGGAGAGAAATGTAAACGGTTTCGGTCATTTTCCTTGTAAAGTTCGGAATGCGTCAAAATGACGCGTCCCGTAAACCTAGTGTTAAGCTGCCTGTAATTGTGCATCTAACCCTACATTATTATTATTATTCAACATTCAGTTCACGTTTCATCGTTAAATGCTCGTGAATGACACGCGAGTTCCTTATCAAATTTTCCAATCGTTTTAAAAATCCAAGAGTTTTCAATGCTGTAAATTATGATAACAGATTAATGTTTAGGAAAATATAACGTGGATGTGATGTGGACACCTAGATGCTTTATTTCATTATCGTCTGATAGAATAACAGTATCAAATTTATAAGAATAAACAATTGTGTTCATATTACGTAAGAACCTTATAAGATGACGTTTAAACTTTAATCTAATTCTGTTTATGTTACACCATTTGAGGAACCTGTTGAGAGCAGATTGCACTTCAAAGCAGTCTATGTAACTAGATATTTTTTTGTATATTTTAAGGTCTTCGGTGTATAATAGAAATTTGCTGTGTAGGAAGACTATGTATAGGTATAATTGATGAAGATATTGAAAAGAAATGGTCCAAGGTTGGCTCCTTGAATCGGTTTATTTCATATTTCAAGTTATTTCTCAACACCAATTCTTTCTCATTCTACGTCTATGTATCAACACCAGTCATCAAACTTCTTCGAAAGAAACATCTACCCGACTAGCCTCCACCGTTCACGTTACCAAATAATTGATGTGGCGAATAATAACCCAGAAATTTAACGACAGACAACGGGGACGACAGTAAATTCGTCGTCGAGCGTCGTTCGGAGTTCGTTGTATATGTACAACAGTCGCGGCGAGTATGCATACGAAAAAGGGAAGGGGGTGGTATTTTCTGGCACGTTGTTACCCCGTATTATGGTACGCGTCTTCAACCCCGAGAGGTTATACGGCCGGAAGTTGAATGGTCTCTACAAAAGTTTCACCGTCGCGGGGACCTCTGTCCTCGTTAATTCCAAAGTTTCGTGAATCTCTACCCTTATCCGCGACCTCCCCCCTCTCGCTATCTTTTTTGTTACAGGAAAAGAGGGGGAAGGAGGAGGCAGGACGTACGAAAAAAAAAGACAAAAGAAAAAGCGAAACGCACCCTCGCGATTCGCCCGTTTATGGGCCCTACGTTCGGGAGCGAGAGAAATGTATACATAATGGAGAAAGAAACCGTTATCGCCGGTAATAAGATGATCGTCGGAAACCCGTTTCTCGTTTGAATAATCGCCGCTCGGTGCTTTATTAGGAGGCTAAGGTAATCACGCTGCTCGCGTGATCGGCGTTTTCTAATTACGCGAGGAACGCCGGTCGCGGTAACGAGCTAAAGACATTGTGAATCATTTGTAATCACGGCGTCTCGACCGATCTCGCGCACTGTGATTGCTCTGAATGTTTTGGAACTGGTTCAATCGCACGAATTCGATGATTTTTGCGGCTTTTATCGGTAGGTACATATGTACTTCGAATTGCAACATCCTCGATATTGCTACTATGTAAATATGTTCGTGTGGAGTGAGTATTCTTTCCGCAGTAGGGGAGGAGACCAGGGAGAAACGTATCAATTTTTCTTTTTTCAGTCTGTAACTTTTCAATACAGTTGAATTTTTTAACAATTCTTAGGCGAAAGAAACCATGATTATTGGACAACGTAATCAAACTTTAAAACTTAGAACATATTATATCAGTTTTTTGAAATAAGACTTTCTTTAAAATCACTGATTTATTATTTATATTTATATCTATGTCTATCTATAGACTAAATAAAAATATCATTTAGAAGCATCCTTCCTTTTATTTGGTTTTTCTCAATTTAGATACGGTGTTATCATACAATCATCCCTAGGGTTAGGGACAGAAGTAACAAATGAGTGACTTTAAAGAAAATCTTATTTCAAAAAACCAGTATAATATATTCTAAGTTTCAAAGTTTGATTATGTTGTCTAATAATCAAGGTTTCTTGTCGTAAAAGACTTTTTTTATATTCTAGGGCATTCCGAAGTCACAGACTCAACAAAAAAATTGTTACGTTTGTTCCTAGTCTTCCCTACTTGTCCTATTTAGGGGAGCGTTGCTTATATCATACGACTTAACATATTTTGCGTACTGTAGTTTCTATTTGGAACTAATCTGTACATAAATCAGCACTGAACATTGCAGCTTGATGTTTAAGACACCTGTTTATTAGATGTTTAATGATTTGTCGAGAACAAATTAATTTGTTATAAATCTATTTATGAGACAATGTGAAAAGTACGATTTAAGCAACGGGTCTCCTAAATCGTACCTCCTTTAAAACATGCGAGTTTAAATAGAATAATTGCGAATGGAAACAATAAATTAAATATGAATGAGACTAGGATTCATTTACTAATATGTACATACATATTTATACATATTAAGAACAAGTAAAGAAACATCCAACATATAATAATTACGAAATAAAATATTTGAATTAATATTAATTAATATCGGATATTAAATTACATTTTATCAATAACGAATAAATTTCCATACAATAAAATTGTATTTTTAAACACTTTTCTCAAGTTATTTTATAATTCAGACTTATGTATATGATACAGAATCGTATCGTTACGACTGAGGCCTTGTGGTGGTACGATTTAACCTTTATAACAAATGTAATATACGCATAAAGTGGATGTAAAATATTCTACAAAAAAAATACAAAACTACCGAATAAAACTGTATTGTTAAATTATTGTCAGCTACAACAAATTGGTCACAAGTTACATCAATCAAGCCTGATTTTTTAAAATGTTTGTTGCATGCGAACAATAGGATGCAATTTTGAAGAGTTCCGTTTATATTTTTCGTTGCGCTATGGAATATTTTTACTATTACATGTCGTTTATGCTCGTTAACTATAAAGAAATTGATGAGTTTTTATAATATAGGAGATCGATACCGCTATAAATGACTCTACCCTTGTAATACCTCCTGGATCTACTAAGGTAATCCTATGAAAACATGGGGCGGACGCTATTAATTTTTACTCTTAAAGTCCAACGCTCTTGCTTGTTTTACTACTTAATCATTCATTCTGAATAAGTAGTGTTCATATTTACACATATAATTACTAGACCACGGAAGTTTATGTAAATTCACAGTTTTCAATAGCAACAGCGCAAAATTAAAATGGGACAGAATTTTGAATTCTGTAGGTATTAGAGGCTTGTTTGCCTTAACAATAATGCATAAATACATTCAGACTTTATTAACACTTTCATTTGGTTTATTTTCCATATCGAAGGACGCTATAAATGCATAAACATCAGTAGACTAATCACATATCAAAAAAAAATTTTATCACACTTCCTCCATTACAATTAAAAAACTTCAGTTGAACTTTATGTCTCGATAAAAAAAATCGAAATAGCTGCCTACCACCAATTGTACCCCTCCTATTTTGCGCGTAATTTCGTCCAAAAATCCGTACAATATCAGAGCATAAATGATGTATTACGTCCATTTATCGCCATAAATAAAAACCGTACATCGGAGATCGATTTACTAACAGATTTCGAATAATTATGTACGAGCAAAATATAGCGACATTTATATGTACGTCGTTTTCCAATACAATAAATCTCCTCATAATGGAAAAAAATTTCCGTTTTATTTTCCTTTTTTGGAATTCACACTCTGAGGGCTATGAATTCGTAATTATGAAATGGTGTATGTAATGATCGGGCAACATAACGCGCACAGGGTTACACATCCCGATTACGCATAGAGCAACAACGCGCACAGGGCACACTCTAAATTTCATCGTCTAGAATTTACGAGAACACTGGACAAGCAATAACTCTTACAGCCCTGATATCGCGGCATGTGGCTTTCCCTTCATTCTGAACCTCCAATAGAAAGACTCAACCATGCGGATGCTACAATGGCAATTTTAAAGAGGCTCTTAACAAGCAGGTCTCGCAACATCTTTCTTGAATGGAAACAACAATGGGACGATAAAGATTTCACTTTAAAAAGAAAATGTGTAACCACACGACGAAAACGACACTTACTTTGATTAATTGGGGAAATTTCACTTATACAGTAAATCCCCGATAAGTGTTCGAAGGCACCTCGGCGCTGAATATTAAATATTTCATAAACTAATGACCATATGCGTCTAAAACAAATATCGTTGGCGTCGGAATTCCAAGCTGTATCACTGTGTTAAACCTCATTAAAAAAATCAGCGTCAAACCTGTGGATTTCTCCTTGTCAGTGGTGGGGAGCCTTTGAACAGTCATCGAGGATTTACTGTATCAGCCCATCCGGTATGTTTGTACCGTTTCAGACCGTAAAATTGCTGTCTACAATTCGCAATTTCTATCCTATTTTGTGAACAAATGTAGCTTCCAATTCTTTTTACAGTTTCTTTTTTAGACAGTTTTGATCACAGTGAATACGTAAAATTTGTGTGCTTCTGTTTGAAAAACACATGAATATGTTTCTTATCGATTCCTACAACTTCAAAGATATTTTCTGGCATGAAAAGCGTTGGCAGCCTATACGAATGATTATCCTAACGGAGTAATGCCTGGTAAATAGAGTACCTACCACAGAATTTCCCAATTGAAGAACTGCAGATCTATTTACACTTTCTATATATGTAGAATAATGCGACTGAAATGCACTCTGCACTCGATCGTACTTTTTCGCTTATATTTATTAAAAAAAAAATAATAAAAGTTCTACACATCACTCGCATTGAGCGTACATACAGAATGTGTTTCGAAGGCAGTGTATGTTCACCTTATCAAATAGTTTTCCACTTCTCCAGTAAAAAGAATAAAAATTGTAGATATGAAACAGCATGAATATTCCAAACGACCTAATAGATGTCTTGGTATCGTTTGAATAGCCATTCAATGTACGTTAAAACACGAGACCATAACTTCAGAGCTTCATAGTTTGCACGAAAATAATTAATAATGTTCTATTTAAGCGTGTTCCCTGTTTGATCTTATTTCACAAGTTGCACGCATTTTTGTACTTCAATCATTTTCATACAAAATAACTGTATATTTCTTACGTTCATAGCGTAAGAGACCTATGTTATAGCAAAGTACGTTTGGTTAGCGAATTTTATAAAATTTTCCGGTTCTTTTCAGTGCGACGAGTCTTGAAAATAAGTTCCTCCTGAACGCTGGTTTTTGAAACTATGTTTAATAATATAAATATGCATAAACATGTACAGTCTACGTATCGATAATTGCGGAGAACAACAAATAAGTTTCAACACAACCATCTAAATCGATTGTTATTGAGTGTTCGATACGGTCGAAACAAAATCATGTGTAACTTGGAAACAGGATAAAATAGTAAAATAGATAAATGTTATTTTTTACTTTTTTTACGCATCGAATTCACCCCTGAACTTTTATGTCTTGACACACTCTGTATGCTCTATCTTTACGCAAAAAGGGAGTACATACAAATTCTGAGATTCGAATGTATTCGTTAATGTAACTCCATCTCAACGATTGAACGTTAACAACCGAGACCAGTTATGGCTCTTTTCTAACGAAGTAAGTAAGTAATGCCCTAGTTTCGATACGTCTACAGGCGGACAGGTGGATCGATTTAAAAGAGATATAGTCGGTCGATGTATAGGTCGCCTTTGACTATTGCAGTTTTTAGTGCTTTACTGTTGCAAGTTGGAAAAGAGTTACAAGTAGACTTTGTTCCTGGAATCACGCGATGTTCTACAGGGTAACACAAAGTAACAGAACTGAAGAGAAATCGAAGAGTGTGTTACCTTTACGAAGACTGAAACTGTGTTTTCGATGAAATTCAGGTACCTGGCCTCTGGTCGATCACACGCATACACACTCACACGCGTCATACGACTCATTACATATGATAACATATTGTATGCAATAACACTTTAAATACAAAATCTATGTTCCGTTAGAATTACTTTAATTTTTTATCACACACAAAGAAATTCGCGTTAGAAATGTTTATACCATTACATTTGGTATTCTTGTTCGTGTATATCGATTAATTGAAATTGAAGTCAGTACGATATAATTTATCAGTATACGTAATACCTTATGCGTGACGATCGCATACACTCTTCACGGTTCCATGGTCAAAGTAATACTGACGAAATATAAGTACAGACATCCGTTCGTGTTTGACATTGGCGCAGTATTTGTACGCAGAGTTCGTAGAAACCAAGGGGAAAAAATTCATACATAGCAGGTAAGGGAGGAAAACGTAACAGAATCCCGTTTAATGCGTCTATTTTCGTTACGTTCTGTCGTCGCAGGCTTCTTGGAAATTGTCTCGGCATATTTTCTGGGGGACTTCGTAATAACTAGACTGCGGATTATATGCATTTATAGCATCTACGGCTATGTGAAATATGATAAATGGTAAAGTTAACATCAGAACTAATACATTTTCTGTCTTATTTTTGTCATAAGAAAATCGTTAAGAAAGGAAAGAAAATCCAATCTTCACATCTGTCTTTACAAATCACTTCGAAAAATGTTATTTTGCATAATGTTTCGCAGTCTAGTAATAACGATAATCAGAAACAGGGGTTCGAACTGTTTTTTCAAATGTTTTACACGATTAGACACGAATACACAATTCTGTCTGGTCTTCGATTATTCCTACATTTTTCCGTCTCCTATGCACTCAGAGATCAGAAATTTTGAATCAGATAACAGAATGAATTATGTTCTAGGGTATGTGTCCCAATTACGAAGCCTCTGTATTAAAACCATCGTTTAAAAGAAATACATTTATAAATAAACATAAACAAAATTTTGTGGATTAAATGTAATTATTAACAAATAAGATTCAAAGTAAAAAACGGCAATTTCAACATGTCATAATGGTTTAAGTATTTATTAAAATATGTGCATTACGTTTTCGGTGATTTCATAGAATTTCTTGGCCAAAACCTTAAGAACTACATACTATTTCATATAAATCAATTATAAACAGCATCTTCGCCGGATAAAATGCATATTATATACTAAAAAGGTTTAGTGTAATTAAAAAAAATAAATTCAGCATCTACAATCCTTTTCATTTTTATTTTTAAATAAATTCCGTAATACTGCGTGATGTTCAGTCTTGTTCGTAATACGGAGCCCCCAAGCGTAGGTCTTCCCCACAATCTCACTTTGGTTAAACAAAAGTGAAGCGCGTGTCGGTTGTTGTATATAAATAGGTAGGACCTAATCTGTAACAACATGAGTCAAGCTCCAAGTAAAAACCCTTTTCTCTACAATCAAGAGGAAAAAAAATTGCCCTACTTCACAAAAGGTAGGTTAGAAGCGACACTCAAGACATCGTAATACGGGGCACCGAAACAGGGACAGGCTCCGAAACTGGGAACACCGAAATACATCTGCAGCCACTGAAAGGGCTCCGTAATACAGACAAAAGCATCTGTTCTTATTTAATTAAATAAATGACAAAGATTTAATTTTTTCTATTTACAAAAATTCCTTTACAAAAAGGAATTGTTTAGCAACTCATACTGATTTTCACAATATGAAATTTATGTAGCAGTATTTTTTAATAAATACTTGATTGCGCAAACTGACTTGAAGCCTCCGTAATTGGGACACATACCCTACAAGGGAAAAAAATATATTTGTACCACCTCGAAATTCCTGATAAAAATTGTAAACATTATTGATGAAATTCTGCAAGATCGCGAATTTTCTGTAAATTAATCCTTCGAATTTAAACTGAATTTTTCAAAGAGATACTCAACTACTACACATACTATTTCTAAGAAGTACATAATCTTTAGCTACTTGAAAATTACTACACGAAACGCAAAATTGTCCATAAACTAAGTCGATATTGATTCCGTTCCGCGAATTAGTTTAGTCACCATCGACTACCATTCCATTGCCCCGAAATGTCCTGAACGATCAATTTCACGCTATAAAGTATGCAATAACGTACAACCCTGAGATCTCTGTCGAATATATATTTCATGCGCGAAAAAAAGCCATAATAAAGAAACGTCACGAAATCTTTCGAACAATTCCCATTCATGGAACTGTACGCGAAATATACCAATCATATCTCTCTTTCATTTCCAACACGCAGAGTCCAGTGAAATAGACTCATGATAAAAAAAAAAATTAATAGGAAACATCAAATAAATCACCCGATTGCTCTCCAATTTTTAATCTCGTCCTCACGCCGAGGTGAAAACGCGGATCACGGGTATACAGGTTGTAACAAAAATTTTGGAGGACCCGGAAATGGGAGACTCGTGAGGTGATTTCAAACATGTTTTTCCTTAGCAAAAATGTTATCCAACGCTTTGTTAACGAGATATTAACGAAAAACCCCGACGAATAACAGCGTGAGTCTGCCGGCCGAGCATCCGCGGGAGCGTTAGCTACGCGCTGTGATTGGTAGCCAACATTACCGCGGGGACACGGCCGGCAGAATCGTGCTTTGATTGGTCGGGGTTTTTCGTTAATATCTCGTTAACAAAGCCTCAAATAACATTTTTGCTAAGGAAAGACTTGTTTCAAATTACCTTACGAGTCGTCCATTTCTGAGTCCTCCAACATTACGCGGTGAAGGGGTTGCAGAGGGACAAAGAGAGAGGGGAGAGAGAGAGAGAGAGAGAGAGAGAGAGAGAGAGAGAGAGAGAGAGAGCACTGTGGAATGATGTGGCGCGGAACGTGGATCGGAGAGGGGTTGATGGAAAGGGATCCAGAGAGGTGGGAGAGGAGAAGGCCACGGAGGGAAGGGGAGAACCACGTTGGCTCGCAATTTGCATAATTGAGCCCTGAATTATTTACACTATCGGGTGCGTCATACTTCTGTTCGGTAATAACTGACAGGGCAGCGTAAATGCGAAAGCGGTTGACACTTAACACGATTCGAAATTACGAACTGCGACCAACTAACGACAACGGCCATTGTCTGGATTAGGCGCGACGGAGCGCGGTTCCCCGTCCGTCGCTGTTTATATTTTTTTTTTTTTTTTGCTATCGCGCCGCGCTTGGATCGTCGCGTGACGACGGTTTTCACGAGGGAGAAATTGAAGAGGCCGATTGGAATGCGAATTTTCCGAAAAACCCTTTCAATGTACTGATACGCGGAATACTATACAGTACATTCTTGATAAACGTTCGAAACTCGGGATCGTAGACGAGTATTTAGAGTAAAATCTTCGATACATGGTGGTATTTCGAGGCTTCCGAATGCCAACTATAGAACAGGTGGGACATTCTTTATCGCGAGAAGGCTCGAATGTCTTGCCGTTGTTGATTCGACGGTGACAAAGAAAGAAAACACGACTGAATACGGATGAATGGAAAGGTTGATTGGTTCCGACGAGAACCTTCTTGGTTAGTGGAGATAGCGACTGGTATTTATACAATAGTCACGTGACTGACAAGTATCGAGACATTACTGCACAACAGCAAAGATTAGATGCTTGAGTATCGATGTGACAACAATAATGCCAACGATGAAACTGTCTTACTTCTGCTTCCTTGTTGATGGAACTGTGATTAGCATTTTAGGAAGGTTTTTCTGATTAAAATGATATCAAACACGATACAATTTGGAGTATATTTATTTATTTCATGCTGATTCTCTTTCATTCCCTTTTCTAATAAATTGCAAACGTTCCAAATTTTGTCGTGTTTAGTTATATTTTAATCAGAAAAATATCATCAATATTTTTATAAAACCAAAAATAAAAATGTTTTATCGTTGCATTAGTGTTGTGTCGCCAATACGCAAGCTTTTAATTGTTTTTGGAGGGGGGGGTCCATACTTTCAGCTGTTGGCTCATAAAAGGGAATCCTCTAGCGTGTTAGATTACTCGTTCGACTGGTTCCGAAAAGGACTCGCCTAGTAATGGGAATGACGCACGAGTATTTAACCTAGAACTCTTTCCGAACATTTATCATGCAGTAATGTTAATGTTTATTCAGATCTATAGTGCTTCATCTTGAACAAAGAGTCATACAATACTTCCATTTCAGACGTTCACGTGTGCAATGCCGGGTCAAAGGAACTCGAATTCAAGATCAGAAATGTGCGTACAACACACAACTCTTTGAATGGTAGCCAAATGAAGTAATAACAACCTTTAGAGTAGTCTACTTCTAAAATTGTCCGATCACTGATTACAGTTCCGATTTAAATTTCCGACGACAGTAAAAGCATTAAGCTGCTCTATTATTCAAATGCTTCCCGCTTCTCCATATAGTACCGTTGTTCATAAAGAATGAATCCTCTCCACTCAAACGAGCCTCGGCACCAATCTCTCCACATATGATGGAACAATTCTATCGAAAAATGGAAGTAGTTGAACTAATTCCACTAAACGCCCAGCCCCCAGCGGACGCAAATAGCCTAATATCAATTAACTATTAGGTATAGCTGCAATCCACTGGGTAAGTATTTACATGTCAACTTTACGCATGTAAGATTTACTCATTATCCAAGTAGACAGACTGTAAATAACCTGGGGAAATAAAAAAAAAATTCCACTAAACGGATAGGTCGTGAATGTCCTATTTCCCAGCCTGCCCGCTCACCCGACTTAAATCCATCGTTTACAGAACGCCCGTTGACAGAGTCGAAATCCTTTGCGGGAAAAATAGACCAATGCTCCAAAAAATACGAATAATACCTGGAAAAATGGAGACGGTAAGATAATCGGTAAAGACATTGGTGAAACGTCTTCAAGCTTGTGTTCGGATGCAAGGGGGTCATTTTGAACACCTCTCGTGAAGATAAGCAAGAAGGAATTCGTTGCAACTCGGAAACAAGGTCAAACAGGGCATCTGTTTGTATGATCGTATTTTTTTTTTAACTATTTTCATGTGTAGATTCATCCATCGGAGTGGTTCCCAAATGCGACAAAACGCTCTGCACAACACCGCACACTGAAAGCAGGTGACGAATTAGCGGTATCGATTCGTCACCGGGAAACAAGACGCTCCATCCACGTGTCGTACATATATGTATACGAGGCCGTGATTACATCGACGTATTTGCAGAACGGATATAATGTTTACGCACGACCTTGAACAAGCCCCACGTTTACTTAGCGGATCCCACTTAACGACTCGACTGAGATGCGACTTCACCTCTCTGCTAATCTGCCGTCTAGGCGCGAAATATAAGCTCGCGACGATAACGCGCTCTCGACAATCCTGGACGCGAGTGAAGATTAACACGAGCCACGGACGCCTAACATTTCGCGACGAAACTGAATATCATCCCTCGTTTTCCCAGCAGAGGCAGCAATCTTCAAACCCCCGCCAATGGTTTCGTTCCACCAATCCCTGTCGAAGCACAGTCAAAATTGTTTTTCTTTTCTTTTCGAGACTCGGCCGAGTAAACGACCATCGATGAGACGAGCATATTTGTATCTCGGAACGGAAAACACCTTCGCGGGCGAATAGCCGCGCGAGATCCAACCTTCTCGAACAAAAGGGAAATGAGTTTCCCGTCTAGAATATTCATCTCGGGCATTCGGTTCGAGTCTGCGAGCTACGTTCCGCGGAGATATTTCGGCGAATAAGGAGATAGGAGGTAAATGAACGGTGAATGCAACGTAGCTACATACAATCACACCGGGGAAATCGAAGGGGTGCGCGGAGAGGGAGGGGTTGGCAAGGAACAGTCGGTGGGGGATGGGGACAGGAGGGAAAAACAGCGCGAAGAGAAAGGAAACACTGGAAACGGTGCTATAGAACACCTCATTTGCCAGAACGATTCGAAACGAAGGAGGATGGGGTTTGATCGCGAACGAGAAACAGCTTGGCTGCTGGAAGAAACAAGGAAATCGCGTGGATCCCGCCGACATAGTGCCCCGTTCTCATTGTGGAAAATTCGCTTCCACGCGGAATGCTCCGTGGTCGTGTTCTTTTTCACGGGGATTGCCGAGGAAATCGAAGAAATCCCTGTCAATATGATCGCTGTTTTAACACCGCGGAAATTGTACGGTTCGCTTTTGGACAATTGGACCGGACGTCAGTGACGCTGATGGGAGAACTCTTGACAAAACAGAGACGTTAATGAATAATCGAAGGAAGAATAATCAACGACAATGTTGTTTCCTTTCATGGATGATTTCTGACTGACTTCGATTTTAACGGGGTACTAATGATGTAGTGTAGACACTCCATAATTTTGAAGATATAAATAATTAAAGTTACGAACCTTTGAAATATGTTACGAATATAAGGTCAAAGTTATCGAAATTGCGTTGGCAAAGTGAAACAAAAATAAATCGATGAACGGGAGACGATCCCAGGACGTCCGACTTACCAGCCAAACAACCTTATACTTCGATAACTTTGATTTATATTCATAATACAGTAAAATCTGAATTAGTACCCGGAAAGTGGGACTGGAGCCCGGGAAGTTACAAAGTAAAGATATCGATTCTAAATACAGAATCAACGTCGAACGTAGAAAAGGACAGCGAATCGAAAAGAAAGAGGGAGTGCGTGTCGAGGCTACGACAAGGTTTACATGCCTGCGTGTCGGTAGGACAACACTAACGCAACGATGTAAATTTTTTATTGTTCATTATTTCTATAAAACTTTTACTATCGTATTTGTGATATTTTTCTGATAGAAACAAGACTAAACACGATATAATTTCAATGATATTTACTTACTGATATTGATTAAGTGCCATAAATGATCAATAAGTAAATATGATCCAAATTACGTATACCGTTTTTTATATTATTTTAATCAGAAAAAATCGCACAAATACGTTCGTAAGAGTTTTATTGAAAAATGATAAAAAATTACAAAATTGCATCGTAGCTTTAGTGTTGTCTCACCGACACGCTAGCATGTAATCTTTCTGGAGCTTCCGCTTGGTAAGCCGCCGCGTCGCGTCGGCGTGTTACACTATATACTTGGCTGGTTCCAAGCTTCCAAGGGGGACTCCACCCCGCAGTGGTGGGGATGGAAACCGGGTGCTTACGCTGTGATCGTTTGCAAACACTAATCCAGAGTTTACGTGACTATTGTTGATATCTTTAAAATTAACGAGTGTCTACACCTAATATTTCTTCACATGTATTATTAGGAATCTGTATACTATCATCTTACAGAACCCCGTCACAATCGAAGTTGGACAGATGGGGTGTATTATTAGGAATCTGTATACTATCATCTTACAGAACCCCGTCACAATCGAAGTTGGACAGATTTACCTTGTAAGATAGCTGAAACTTGGAATGAACGGAAATGAGAATGAAGTTGGTATTTTTTCCCTGTAAGATAACGACTCCTGAAATGAACGCCTATGTATCTAAATGATATAGGGTCCTGGTTAGTTGTAGTTATATCATGAGGTCTCCAAATAAAGAGAAAGTACACGAACAGATTCAAAGCCTGTATTGAAGCGGTCGCAAAACGGCGCGCAAGTATAGTTAACGATAACGATACAGCCGGGCACTAAATTCAACGAGGTCGTAAGCAGAGGTTTAGGTCCGACAGTCGGTAAAGTGTATCATTGACGGTAAGAAAATGATATTTAACTCTGGCCTTGCGCAAGGATATGCAAAGCATCTCACTTCTAAATTAATTTACAGCAAGCCGGCAAAAGGAGCTTGCATTTAGAAGCCCACTGAGTCTACTACCTCGCTGCATACAGTTATCGTCGACTGCACCTCGGTAGATCGAAGCTCCTGGTAGGAAATGTAAATACACTATGATGCTCCGTTAATTATTCCTGAACACAGCCAGATGTAAAATCAATCAATACGAGACGTATATGCTCCAAAATCAAGGTAGAGCAGGAGCAAAAGAAATCGTCCGATTGGGTACCGGCGGACCGGAAGTCGTTTGCTGAGGCGACTGCTTCAATCCCTTCAGGACTGTATTACACACATTATTATTGTACCGCAATTTTTATTCTAGATACTTGAAAATTGTTTAAATATGGTTCTCATTTTGTATATTTTTTTTTATTCAAACAGTTACGTATGGTATCTCTGACAATGTGTGCTAGCACCATTTTATAGCATCTCAGAGGATTCCAAAGCAGTAGTCAACATATACACGTAAGTCCTAACTGGGTTCTAAGCATATTGGTTCACGCCAGTGTTCTATTGTAACATAATCGGCACTATGAAGTACCGTCAGGACATAAAGGGTTAAGAGAAAACGCCACCTTCTGGTCTACAAAAATAGGTATACGTTAAACATTTTTTTTCTTACGTAATTATTGAGCAAAATATTCGGGATCTTTTTAAGGAGTATTAAACAACATTTTAGCTTTGTTTTTATACATTGGTTGGTATATACAATTAGAAAATGGCGTAGTTATGCAACAATATCTACCGTCGTGTCTGGCAGGTAGGACCTTGTCAGCTGGTACATAGCAGTTTTCCGAAACCATTCAGGCGATAAATTAAAAATTTGAACATATTCCTTATAAAATCATGTAAAAAGACACGTACGATTTTCGAATAATTTTAATAACCGCGAAAATTACAACTACACGAGGGAAAAGTTTCTTTTGCACTGAAGAATATCAAATGTTATAAATCATAAAAATGCAGCAAATTAAAATATCAAATTTGATAAATCATAAAAATGCAGCAAATTAAAATATCAAAAAGTCATAAGGTACATTATAGGTAATTTTGTAAGGACTACTGTGTCTGAATTTGCAAGTAATTTTGAAGATCTGTTGAGGGCCAGTTGACAAGTTCCCGTCAGACATGATGGTGGACAATGTCGTATGACTGCGTCAATTTGTAATCTTAAATAGATAACTAATGTATGAAAATAAAGTTAAAATACTATCTAACATCTCTTAAAATGGTCTCAATATTTCCCTGAAAAGTTGCCTGAGAAAAAGATTGTTTAAACTTACCTACTTTTTTAAATCTACAAGATGGTGTACTCCCTTAATCGGCATCACGTAAATATAAATGGTTCCGCTGGCTACTTGCATATACATAGAGTATCAGACATTGTAGAGACATTATAGACATCAAAAGATTAACCCTTGGCGAACAGATCTTATTGGTGTCACAATTGTGTGCACTATTCTGCTTTAGCAACCGAAAAAGTATCCTGGTAAACCACACAAATTATACTGTCTAATGATAAAATTACAAATGTCAACTAGCTTTAATTTGCTGTTCTGAAGTTTTGTTACGTGTTTAATTAAGCCATTAACGATAAATTATGCGATCAAGGGTGGACCAAAAATATTTCATGCTCCATATTGCTGTCCATTCTTTTGTTTCAACACAGAAGTTTCTTGGCCAAGTATGCGTGACGGGAGGTAATAAAAATGTCAAAATAAGAGTGAAAACACTTTGCCCACGGAATCTCAAGTGGACAGGTGAACACGATAGGGGAATTCCCAGCGAGTCAAAGCCGCCAATGAAAGTCAGAAATCAAAATAAAAAAAAGGACGATCGACCGATTCGAACGTCAGTCGAAACGCTGATGAAAACCACACCGAGACGGGAACGAGCCCGCTGCAAATGGCGTAGGAAATTTGTTTCTGTTATCGCATTCGGCTATCGCAACGTCACTCCTCGATGCATTGTCAAAACGAATCACTGTACGCGGGATCGATAACCCATTTCCTCAACAGGGCTTCCCGATTAACCGGCTGTGGACCATTGTTTCGATGGTTCCAGTAGGAAAAAATGAAGGATGATATTAATCGATGACCGAATGTCCATCGAGGATGCGTTGTACGAAGCTACATAGTATCAGAGTGGTACGATTCCTCGTGTTACAATGCTTGCTCGTATTAACCGTTTAACGCCCAGTGTTGCAACGGTGCAACAGTCATTTTAGTAGTTCATCAATAATTATCTTGCTGGTTCATATTTAGTCTTTGTCATCAAGTATCCGTAGTTTCACTGATGTGAAGTAGGATCTTCATATTTCCAGTTGAGAAATTCACCTACTCCCTACAGAAATAAATAACAAAAGAAAAACAATCGACCTGCTTACTATCGATATTTTCGACTTCAGAATAACAAGATACTACATATATGTACTTATATCACTTTTATCATTTTTAAATAATGATTCAAAGGTCTGGACGTTAATGGTTTAAGGGGGTATTCTAGTTTTGACTTTTCCAAAAATCGATTTTCTTTTTTTGCATCTTCTGCAAAATAAAATGGTTTTCGAAAATACGTGTCTGCAGTAGGTTTTGCCCGAATCTCGTAAAATTAATGAAGGTATAGATGGTTCCAAGGAGACGGCACATAGGCGGCGCGGCGGTGTTGCAACTCTGTGTTTGACTGACTTCAGATTTGATGTATACTTTCGGCAGATGTACCGTTATCATGTGAAGCAGCATTACCAAAAAATTGCTGTTTCTTTGAAACCTTTTATTAACCTGCGAAATATGAAGAAAAGATCGAAAAAATCGATATTCAATATTCGATAGATATAAATTTTTTTCGTGCAGGTTTACGCCATAACCACACCTCGTATTGATCAAGAATCTTTTTGGTCTTTTCATTTCAAATAAGCAGAATAGCCAGAATCGCGTCAGCCAATAAAACACTTTTTTTAAGGGTTGCTACTAAATGATATGTAATTCGGTAAATTTTGATTATTTTTACTTATCGAGGATGGTAAATATTCTTAAAACATAAATAAATATGTGTGCAAATAGCTAATACCATAAAGACATATGGTTTCTTTGTCGAAAACAACGCCACAAAAACCTAAGAAAATTAACACTGTAGATTAAAATACCCTCTTAAAGGATACTGATTCATCACTCACGGTTAGGGGATGCTATGTAACCATGAATCTGTAGACAACTCACCTGTAACAGAAAATAAAGACTCAGGTTAGATCTAGGTTAAGTAGAATAAAACGAACGAAACAGATCAAAAATATTTCGCTAAATGTTTTCGAAATGAAAATTACGAAAACAATATTTGTTTGAAGTTTCTTTGTCTCTGGTAAATAACTTTTTGTAATGGAATCTGTTAATGTAAGAATCATTCTCATTTCTTGGACACTTTTATATGCAAAACAGAGACCTTATGAATCTTTCCTAAACTACATCCGATTAAAACTTTACACATATTTATGTTCATTGAACAATTGCTGCAGTGTCTGTTACTCGACATGTTTTCTGCGATTTTTTCGGCGTAAATGGATGAAATGAAACTACATTAACAATTTAAATCTGAAATTGAACACATCACGAGTGTTTGGTCAGTTTTACTCCCTTTGCTAATTACATACCCTCTTCAAGCAATACGCGTTAAATATGAGCTATTTCAGCTAGAATTTCACGTACGATCGAGAAAACAAAATTCTGTTCAACTGACAGTCAAAGGTTACAGTTCTCAGTTATCAGATCGTTTCACATCCTCGGTAATTTTCCGTCTTCCACTTTGGCTGCAGCACCGGGCGTACATGCTACCTAACTTCCGTAACTATCGTTAACCAACGTTAACGATTATCGACCCCCTATATCGGTGTCTACGTAACTACCAACTCGCATGTGTACGTGCGTGTACTACGTATTAACTTGCTTCGAATTGAGGCTTAACGTCATTTACAAAGACATTACAAGTTTCAGAACTCTC
This sequence comes from Dufourea novaeangliae, assembly GCF_001272555.1. NCBI lineage: Eukaryota > Metazoa > Arthropoda > Insecta > Hymenoptera > Halictidae > Dufourea > Dufourea novaeangliae. The sequence continues at coordinate 231,849 of NW_015374071.1, read as the reverse complement.
CCCGAAGATTGCGTTACCATTGTGCCACCTAATTTTTTCGTTTCACATCGAATCAACATTTAACGATCCTCAATCGTTATATTGATCGTTCCACAAAGGAAACTTAATTTCTATTCACGGCTCATTTAAATATCAATATATAGACTGTTTGCTTTTCGATCGAAATTCATTGTTCCACGGGAGGGAAGGGGTTCTCTTGTGTCCATGGGGCCTCGGGAAGGGTTCGAGGAAAAACTACTACGGTCAGTCTGTTGAAAGAAAATTAATAAAATAAGGGTCCAAATCCATGAGGGAGGGGGGGGCGAAGGGAGAGGTGGACTGATACGTAAGAACACCTGCTTTCATCCTCTATCCACCATTTTCCTTCGTCTCTGTTTCACTCTCCACTCTCGTCGCACCCCTTCCCGCCGTTGAGCAAATGATTTGATTAGAGAACAATGGCTTTCCATTAACAATCCTACCCCCCTACGCCCCTGCTGACCATCACTCCTCTCGTGGCTGTCTGTCAGCTGACCCATTCAGATGAACGCTCCCCGACACCGATCGCGAAACCCCCTCCCTCGAAGGAAATCTGTTTGAAATCGTACGCGCAACTTTGAAAAACGTTTTGGAATTTAAAGGTTTAAATAACAATAAAATACTACAAATCGAAGATAAATATAAACCTTAAAGTTTAGAAAAAGTTTGTACATAGACATTGTAGGTCTGTTCGATGAGTTTCCGAACTGACATTAAAAATAGCACTTTTTTCATGACACTCTTTGTCGTCAAATATTGAAAATAAGTTTTCTTTTAAAGGGATACACTGTTCGTGATAATTAAAGAAACTCTAGAAATGGCTCTGTTAATGTTTCTTCGAGATGACGGAAAGAACGACAGCGAGGCGAAACTTTTGAATTCACGAGTGATAAGTTTCCAGAATGTTTTGGTCTGAAAAGGTATCTCACGATTCGATGGTCCACCGTATTCGTCTAATTGAGCTACATCGAACTAATCCTTCATACTCAAATTGGAAACAGACACAGAAACGACAATTAAAAATGATTTTGACATTCATGGGGCTTCGACGGCTAGTTTCTCAGCCATGTTGATGATTACCGGAGCTATTTCCAGTGTTTGTATAATTATCCGGAATAACATATCACTTCAGAAGGAAACTACTTTGTATAATTGATGATAAAACAAAAAACGTAAAAAATCATACAAAAAATTGCTGTTTTAAACCCTTGGGCGACGCAGTGTTGTTTCATTTTGGGCCAGGACTTCAAAAATTTTACACATCATTCCATTTTACACGAACCAACTGAAGCGTACAGCTGTTTATATTAACATTTCATAAGATCAGTACAATGTGAAGAAATCCGTTCCAAAACACAGAGGACAGATAAGTAAGGATCTATCTGGAGCCAGGTACATACATATGTCCCACCGTCTATTCGAACGTCAAAGATGTTCGCCTTACGAGGGTTAACTTGAATTCGCAAACTTTTAGGACAAGCAGAATACACATACAGTGGGTGCAAAAAGTATTCGTACACCCTTTAAAACGGAACAACTCTTTTAAAATTGGTCCAAATGACTTGAGTTTTTTTGTGAAGTTACAGACATTAAGTTACTAAATGATGTGAAAAAAAAAGTTGAAAAAGTTGCAAAAACTTTTTAATCTGAGGCTATAATGAAAATTTAATAAATACATATCGAAAATTTATGTTAGTTATATACATGTTGAAAATTTCATCAAAATCGGTTAACGTTGCTACGAGATACAAACGATTAAAAATGTTCAAAATCACAGTTTTTTCCGACTTTCGACCTGCAACTATAGTAAATCTAACAATTGTCACATCTTTTGATGCCTGTCGCGCGTTTCTGTATCAACCAATTTCAATGAAAGTTTCAGTATGTATATAACTAACATAAATCTTCGATATGTGTTTACTAAATTTTCATTATAGCCTCAGATTAAAAAGTTGTAAAAAACGACCTTTCTATTTTTTTCGCGATACCGAACAATTGCAACTTTTTCCATTTTTTTTTACACATCATTTAGTAAATTAATGTCTCTAACTTCACAAAAAACCTCAAGTCATTTGGACCAATTTTAAAAGAGTTGTTCCGTTTTAAAGGGTGTACGAATACTTTTTACACTCACTGTAAGTATGTCGGCAACAGTGTGACGCCATAATCGTTTTCATTCATCTCGCATCAATTGCCACTGTTCGTTACATTCTTCGCAGTTAAACACTGTTACACTTGGGGACCATCCGATATCTTATAATCCGAGCAAGGCAAACTGAAGTTTTAAAATTACAGAATCGAGAACTTAATCAGACGTGAACATAAACGAAGAGATAAAAAGACAAACAAAATTCTTTTTAAATTAAATTTATTCTCTTATGTTGCCTCATACATACTTCCGCTAACGTTTCACCACTGAATTGGCGAGGTCCTCCCAATGAAAATGATTCTAAACGCAACTTTGTTCGCACCATTTCTCTTTTCTTTTTCATCGAACAGATAAACGCGTTCGAACAGATTCGTCTTTGGATAGCCGTTGTATAATCTCGTGTTCCCGCTGAAACAGGCGAATTCGAGCGGAATGACAAAGTGATACGCTAACTGGATATCCGAATGACACGCATAACCGGTACGAAGCATACCCGTGAACGTTTCCTCCATTAGGATTTAAAGTTACAGATAAATTTATTTCAGCTGCACGTTCCGTTCAGCAAGTTCGGATACAATGTAAAAGCAAGCGTAATACTGTGCCTGCCAATACCAAAAGGGTTGGGGGTGGTTATCGTTAAAACACGAGAAACAGTAGTCTCGGGAACTCCGATACGGTCGTGCGTCGCGGGCAAACTTCCCCATTCGAACCGTTAAAACGGGACACAACATAAAATCCATCCGAAAGAATCTCCTGCGAGCCCAATGACACGATCATAAACACGGGTTGTTTCTAGGTGAACGCGAGAAGCGTCGTTAAAACTTCAGAATGCGCGCAGATCCCGCTGTCGGTTGGGGGCGTTTAAAAGGTCGTGGGGGGAGGTGTACACGTTGCATCGAAGAAAGAAACGACATCGTCGCACATCGGTATGGAAAACCCGGAAGCGTGAAACGAACTATGCCAACGATCCTGCTGGCTACGAATCGGTCTCTGATAACAAGGGCGCCCCGATATGGGCGAGTCGATAATCGTTAGGCGACGCTAACGGCCAGAAGGGTGGCGGTGGCCCTCTAGCGTCGTCGAGGAGCCGTTCGTGTCGCGACGTGGTGATCAAAACGAAAGGCACAGAGGTGGTCTCCGTGCGCGACGAGAAGAGACTGGGCAGAAAATGTCCGCGGTAGACTGGTATAGAACGGGGAGGAGGGGGGCGACTCTATGAGAGTATGAAAGATGTACAGTCGATAACATGGATTCTTATCGTAAGAGGGAAATTTGAATTCTTAGCGTGGACGGTCTTTGATTGTGTCGGTCGGTGCGCGATACGTCAGGCTTTCGAGATTAACCCCTTGCCTTACAATGCTGTCTCTTAGACGTCATGCGATTTTTAAAGCTACTTATCGCACTGTTTTTCATTTATTTATATATTTATTTATTTATAAACGGGTTGACCCCCTTTTTCCATAATTTGTTTACAAAAGTGAAATGTCCCAGAGTATATAATTAATGTTTACAAGTAGCCTAAATGCCTAATCCGTCTCGGAGAGATTTCTACACATTTGATTTAAAAGATGGTGTAGAGTCGCTAAAGAAATTTATGATGTTAAAGAATTTATTCGCTAAATTTAATAGTCCGGTGATGACATCGGTATGATGAAATCGAGAGGTGTATAGTAAAGGTGTGAATGTACATAGTAGGATGTCTAACCTTTCTCATAGAGGCATGGATGTTGATACCCTAAAGCAGTGTTTCCCAACCTTTTTTGTGCAATGCCCCACCTTAGCCTTTCTAAAATTCTTATGCCCCCCCTATGTAACATACATAATTTTTAATATTAAAAAATTGAATTGTTCACTTAAGAAACTTAAATGATAGGTTTTAGGAAGAAATCACTAGGAAATTGTTAACGAAACACAGTAAGTAAATTTTCAAAACATATAATGAAAAACTGAAATTCGAATTCCAAATAATTTTAATAAAGATTTTTCTATATTAATTTATTATTTTACTTTAGTGAGATCTTTGCGCTTGATGCTTGCTGCACAGAGATATTATATTAGGTTCCAATTTGGTTAGCTTCAGTCTCAAGTCTCCACGTTGTGTTATATCCAGCCAATTTCTTTTTTTTACCAGTAAATCATTACTACAGAAGTTGCGATGGGCCGTTCAGGTGCGAACAACTGCGTTGTTTAGCGAGATTTTAAAACGTCCGGGGTTCCCCGCGGAGCCTGCCGTCTGCCGCAGGGAAGTTTACTTGACGACGCCAAACACCCAGTTGATATTTTGGTATCGTCTAGCGAAATTATACCTAATAATTATTTACCGCAATTATTTAAGAATTTGCTTTTTTCGTTAAATTTGGCACCGAAATCTAGCATTGCATTTAAATAGCCCGGAGCGAAAGGGTTAAACTCGTGTCGAGTCCATTTTCAAATTGCCCCCCTTAACAATCAAATTGCCCCCCTGTGGGGCGTGGGCCCCACGTTGGGAAACACTGCCCTAAAGTATATTCGTACAGTATACTCGTCCGTTGAGTATTTTATGAAAATAGAATAGGTCAAGGACAATTCTTCTGTTCTAAAGTCGTAAGATTTAGTGAACGCATAATATCCGAGTAGGCATGATAGGTGGCAGTCATCGGTTGATCAAGTTTATAGACAGCATACCTAAAAGAAGAACAACTTCTAGTCGTCATTTATGGCATGCATATTCCAGGTGAGCAGGAACAAAATGGAAGTATAGCATTCTGACGGTGCTAATGTATTTGAATTCAGAAGGACATCTAAAAAGGTAGCCGAGGCTTTTCTTGGCAGTGTTAATCGTTCGGTTTATGTGATCGGAAAAGGATAAAGTAGAATCAATAAATACACCTAGGTCACGGATAGTGCCGACTGATGTCAGAGGAGTGTTCTGAAAATTATAAGAAAACAATATAGGATTTCTTTGGCGTTGAAGCAAATAACATTGCATTTGCTCATTTAGGGAAAGTCTTTTACGTAAATGTTGTTCTGCTTATAGCGATATTCTTTTGTGATATTGAGAGGCTTTCTCCGAGTGAACGAAGCATGACCGAGGACAAAGAGATCCAATGAAGAATTGCTGATGAAGTGTTTACGGTAAAGTATCGATTACAAGTTTACAACTTTCCGGGGCATATTCCACCAACTACGTACATCTGAAATATGTCATGCGTGTTTCACATTGAAAATTCGAAAAGAAACTATTTTTATTATATTGGAATTTGCCTGAATGCTTTGAAAAATATCGTGTGCTACAGAACAAATAATAATGTTGAACATTTTCATCTTTTTGTCATAAATTAACATATATATTAGCAACCTAACTATTCTTGCATAGATTCATTGTTTTTAAAGCAATACAAGTTGTTTCATTTTTTGACCGTAGTGTTGTATCGTTATATGCTGTCTTACTCGTATTCGGCAATTCTTTAAATGTACTTGGTTGAACGGAAAGTTTGTGCGTTTTCCACGAGATGCCATTATAACAACTTATTACATCATCAATTAGTGGTTTTCCTATTGTTTTCACAATTTCATCTGGTATTCTAGCAGGTACTTCCTCTGGAATAGTATTTTGAGCCTTGCAGTTCTTGTCTTGCCGTAAACATTATCCAAAACCGTCAGGTAATAAAATACGTATGTATGTATATATTCGTCACGTTAGCGTTACGAGTCTCGGAAATTACTACTAATCATCAGTACTGCTGTCACAGAAACAGTAGGAAACGATTCGCGAAATATGTGAATAAGATGTCAGTAAGGTTTAAGTACGTTTAATGTGTTTTTGGAGATCTCGGTACACATGATGCACCAGGACGTTTTAGGCAGCCAAAGGCTGTAGATGCAGATGATTCAAGGCGATAATTGCCATAATTCATCGCCTTATTACTAGAACACTCCTCACGGTTTAATGTGTTCTAATTATGTACAGTTGTATGGTGTGCCATACTCCATACGCAGCGGCAAAATACCCAGCAGTACGAAGGCGTGTACACTTTTGGGCCGTTTTACCCCCGAGTCTCGAACGTGCGAAGCCCAGCGTCATAAATCTTAAAGGAGGGCCCCGTTGGAAAATTTGGAATTCTGTCATTTTCGACGAGAGAAAGTCGTTTTCCATTTGGTTCCCAGCTTTCGCTCCTTATTTGGTATAGCACACCATCCGAACAAGAGAACTTCGAAAATCCGCCCTGCTGCCCCTCCTAATATTAATGAATATTTGTCAAGTTCTCCTGTGGAATAAACTATTACAGTGATTCCTCGATGAATGCGACACAAGCAATGGCATTATTCCCATCACTGGGGGTATCCCCCTGTGGAACCAATCAAAACAGAGTAAACAGAAATTAAACAGAGGCTCGGCTTCGGGTGAAAAACAAATTTATGAGGGGCTGAAAACCTCATCGAGACATTACTGCATTAACCCTTTGGGTACTGATTTATTTGAAAAAAATGTTGCATATGTAAGAAATTTAATTTATTGTTTTCACAACTGGTACAAACTACTCTGAAATTAACAAGAATGTACACGTTAAATATTGTCTCAACTCGAATGACCAATTAGACTCGTCATCTTGCACGTAGGCAAAACAAGTGCACGACGAGTCTCAGTCGTCAAATGTACCCAAGGGGTTAAGTTCCAGTTTACTTGTTCGCTCATCAAACATGAAATCGACCTCGGAAGAATGGAACATTTCTTTCGGGGATAGGTAGACGTTGACGGCTCCCGACGTACCGTCGACGTCATCGGTGTGGATCGTCGCAGTCGTCGCCGTTCTCGTTGTCGCCAGCTTAGCGTGGGAAGCCGAGCAGCACACTTTAACGATCGACACGCGCACGCACGTACTCCGACGTGGTGTATGCTCATGCAAATGCAATAAAATGCACCGGGACATTGAGCGTACGAGGGAGAATTGTTTCAGCGCTGGCTGGCTGTAACCATGCGCCCCGACCTGTACATACGCGTTCCCCGTATTATACATACCTTCCGAGGCCTGGTCACCGACACGTACCCGACCACATCTGCCGTATAATCACATTTCGTTTGGTGGATAATTATCATAGAATCTCGATGTAGATCGCATTGATTGACCGTGCAACCGGGCCTGTTTTAAATACTTCATTGCCCGGCACACGATTTATTCGGAGAGCGCTTTGTTCACCCTATATACCGACGATCCGTTTTGTTTATCTTTACCTCGTGACAGTGTTGTGTAACGATTTAACGAAGTCTATCCTCGATGAAAATAAGCCTGAATATGGTCTCGCCATCGGAATATCGTAATTTAACGATCCAAGATTCCGAATCGATTATTTTGGCGTATGTAGGTACCCTACTTTTATATTCTTAGGATACATGCCTTTGTACAAAATTGTAACAATGATTTAGTTGGAAGAGTAAACAACATCGGCGAGAATTCCGGATTCCACAGAAACTTACCAAACTGCAACTCGAGATCGATAATAAGTATCTTTCAGGAATCTAGAGGTTCCTTAGATTCTAGGAACGGACAATCAGGGAAGCGAAAATTGAAGAAAATTCTAGAATAGAAATAACTGAAAATCGATATGGAGCATTACTTGTTAAGGCGTGAGATCCTCGCCTGTGATCAATTGGTGCTCGTATTAAGTCCCGTGTCAAGACAGCAGTCGTACGAAATTCAATCACCGAATTAAACTTACGGCCAGCCTTATTCCCGTTCGATATTCTAAAGCAAACATTCCGTGAAATATCCGTGAAACGATTTGGAGCACGAGTTCACTGTACATCAGAGTCCCGACGTGGCCGGCTAAATATACACGGGGCATGCTCGGTTTACACCGGGGCCATTCGTGCCCTGTTGCACGAAACGGTTTACCGTAATTTTTCGAGCGGATCAATGACGCAACACCGCCAGCTGTCCCGGTCCGATAATGTAAGCGTTCGCCGAAACCGGAGAGGAATCGTTTTCACGCCGATTCCGTGTGTCTCAGATTCGACGAACTTTTTATTATTTTTTTTTATTTTTGGCCGGCACCGCCGCTGCGAAATCAACATCGCGGGATCGGTAATATCATTAGCGTCGGTGCCAATGTCGTTTATCACCAAGATCCAATGTGATTAATATCTCTCTCTCTCTCTCTCTCTCCCTCTCTCTCTCTCTCTCTCTCTCTCTCTCGCTCGCTCATTCGATACGGATATCGGTTAGTGGCAGCAGATGGATTGGTATCTAATCAGTCACCGCGGTGAGTCATAGTGTCCGCGAAACGCGTATAGACCTGATGTATGGCGATCGACGCGCCCGTTTTCCGCGAGCCTCTGAATTCGACTGGAAACGAAAGGGACCAACACCCAGTGGCGTTACTACTTATGTTAAAAAATTACATTTTTGTCGATTTTACAACTGTGAACCTTTTTTTACAATAAATCATATCCCCTATGAACTCGTAACACGCATCCATCCAATCCATCCTGTCAATTTGACACATTTTTCCCTTAAGAAATGATGTTATTCTGTCATGTGTAGGCAAATGTAGCTGAAACTCCGTGACTTTCATTTCAGAGAAATTGCAAATTTAATCGTTTATCTCTTCGTTGCGTTAATTTCTGACTGTGTCGATTTAACTTTGAGGAATAAATTAAGTTGGGAACATGAGGGACGGATGAGAGTTAAATAAACCATGCATTCTAGCGACCAAACATTTTATATAATATTGAGGGAGAAAGGGTGACACCATGAATTACCGCACCAAGTGACACCAATGCTAGGAACGCCAGTGGCCAACACCTCTGAACTGGTGTGAACCGAGGAAATAATCGGAATCACCGAAGAAACCCAATTGGTCCCCAAAAAGAAACGTTGTAACCCAAAATAAACACGTTTGTCCCTAGAAGAAACGTTGGTCTCTCGAGTTGAGATTAAATACGCAAAATTGAATTGAATACTTCAATTCAAATGCGAACAAATGCAAAAGAAAAAAGGGTCAAGACCATAGAACCATGTGGGCCAAACTGCGGTTCGCGAGTCGCAGATGGCTTTTTTAGACCCTTACTGCGGCATCCGTATCCTTATACAATATTTTTTCATAAACTTCACACATACTACGTAACTTCATACATACGCGTATGTAATATGAGTTTGTTTACCTTATCATACAATGTGATATACACACAGATTGTAAGCGTAACTCACAATTTAATACCGTTCCAATAGAGGATGCGACTTTCGAGTATTTCTGATAGGCGATGTATGGCTATCTTATCCTGACAAGGTTTGGCCAACACTACCATAGATGGAAAGAGTAAAAACGCCTGTTGAACATACAGGTCCTAAAATCAATCCTTTCGAAGAAAAAAATACAAAAGTTTTGTTGTCACGTTTGTTACCGATGTTCCATACGTCTTCCTTCAGTTTCAATGCAAACCTCAGCGGGTGATAGATCAACGTGCATTTTCAAATATCCTCCCATATCTTGTACTTTTCTGTTGTCATGCAACCATGAATGAATGCACTTCTAAACCAATTTTTCTGTTTACAGTCGATATGTCACGAGAAGACTCACGATATCGAACGCTCGTTAATATTAGGTTTGGTGCATGTGAAATGTTGGTTTCACAAATGAAACTTTAACCAGGCTTAGTTTATTATTTAATCAGAATAAATCACACACGATTTCGTACTGTTTCCCCAAAGATCGATTAATTTCATTATTACAGACTTATAAGAATCATTAGTTCCAGAATTCAAAAATTTTTCAAATGCTGCCTTTACACATTCTTCATTCTGAAACAATTTACTCGTCATGAAGATTGTCTAATGTTTGAAAAAATGAGAATCAGTAGGTATTTAGATTTGGGGAATAGAGAAGATTTAATAGTTTTATATCAGAGATTTTAATACTTCTATTATAAACCTTGTTAGCATTTCTTCTTTTAAAACAGTAAAAGATGAGAGAAAATTTAATGGTCAAACTTAATATAAAAGTTAATTTATCCCAAAAGGATTGATTCTCGAACCTATATTGACGGAAATTTTTTATTCCTCTGAGTCATTACTACAGGGTGAGACAAAAAAAAGTGTTAGAAATCATTATCTTACTGCAATTTTAGATGAAGTCGTAGCACTTTACACCCATTCTATTGCAGCTGTACGAGGCTTGAAATTTGTGTTAATGGTTGCGCATTACCTTGTGACGTCATTGGGCAGCGTGTGTTTATTATTCAGAAATTCTATGAACACTCAAAGTAATGCAGTTGTCAGGCGACTCTTTAACAAGAAATATGCCAAGACCTCTCGAAGAATAAACATTTACTTCAAGACAACAAACCTCGAGAAATAAACAATTCAAGGTTAATTATTGTGGTCTTTAGTTCCATTTCAGAACTGAAAAATCCTATATCCAAAAGAATTATAGCTATTCAGAACGAAACCCTTAAGCGTGCAATCAACTAGTTTAGTTCAAGGCTGCACTCTGCACATCAACATTTTGAAAATATTTTATATGAAAATTTCAGTGTCGTTTTTTTTTTTAAGACAATGAATCAGCTTTTATGATTCAATAGTTTGTCTGTCCTTATTCGTTCCTATTTTATTTCTAACATCTTTCTGCTTCAACCTATGTAAGCCCAGAGTCTTAGACCCTTTGTCTATTTATTACTCTGTACAACTGACGTTTGAAAATCGTTAGACGAAGGTTATACGTACAAAATGGGCAGGGCCGAGGGCTCAAGGGTATCGGATCGTCGGCCATGACCTTTCCCGTCAATCCCCGAGCGTATTCGTCGATTTAAATTCAACGCCCGGCACCGCCACGGAAGAAATCCCTTTCGCGCCTCATATTCCTCGAACTTAACGCTTCACAAAAGCGGCTTCATCATTCTTAACAGACGGAGCGTGAGATCTCCTGGTGTAGCGCCAGTGTCCTCGAAACCCATTAACCTCCCCACCCCCACCCTTCCCCCACAATAACTCTAGTCACCCACCTTTGCCGTAGCCCCCTCTTAATTCACCCCCTCCTACCGGTCCCGAAGCCATTCCGTTTATGAAACGGTCTAGCCAAGTGAAATATACATTCAGATATATTTTAGTGCGACGAAATTTTTACCGATTAATCGAGTAAGATCGGTATACTGGAAACAAAGGTTACTTAGCTTTGAGTATTTTTTTTTTCTTTTTTTTCTTTTTATAGAGAAGCTAACACTGTTTTAAAATCACGATGGCTTCGACTTGGTGCTCTTTAATGCCCAGATACCTTCAGATTACATCAAAATACCTAACTTATGTTTTACATTCAAATTACAATAATTATACTGTAATATCGAAGCATCCAAACTGTTTATATCAAATATTAGTAGAACGACTATGCTCCACCTGTCTCATCTGGTAGTACCTAAACTAAAAGGAAAATATCGCATTCCCTTCATATGATTACACCTTGTCTACCCCCCTTGTAGTTCCGTTGCTATCCTCACTGCGACGTGTAACCAGGTGACAGTGGTAAGGCGTTGCTTAATTCCACCGAACCGGTAGACACAGTACAGAAGCGATACGCAGGCTCGTGTTAATTAGTCTCCATAATCATGTTGTCAATCCCAAGCATTGCGACTGTAGAGAAGTAATATTGTACGCATAACGTAGAAATTCACCTCAATAATACCTGAAACAATTAATGAAATGGGAATTCTACGAAGAATCGCAATTGTCTTGGCAGAAGTCTTCAGTGTAACGTTTTAAGTGTGAACGTAAACGTATATACAGGGTCTCCCATTTAAATCGATCCACTCGAATATCTTGGAAACTGATGACGATACTAAAAAATAATTCAATCAAAAATCGAACGGTTTCGAGAAACACATAATGTGATGTAAGTGGTTTTTTTCGTAGGTGGAAACGTACATGACATACAAAGATCAACTTTCTTATTTTACGTGGAATTGTTTATGTTTTATTGCATCAATCGATACAGCTGGTCATTCGCTATAAAAAAAAACTATAAAACCACTTATGGCAAAAAATCATTAGTCTAGGGGGTATTTTAATTTCAAAATTGCGAATCAGTAAACTAGTATATAATACAATATTTAGTCTATTTAATATATTTAATCAACACAAAGATGTATTCAGTCTCTAAATGACCTACCGATCCTGTCTAGCATTTCTTACGAAATTGATTAACATGCCGTCCATACAAGCATAATTTGTTACGCGTATTGCCAAAATTGGGTACCAGTTCGCAATATTAAAATTAAAGTACCTCGCAAACCGATGATTTTGTGCCATAAGTGGCTTCACAGTTTTTTTTCACAGGGAAAGGCCACCTGTATGGATTGATAAGTCAAAATATATGTATATATAATTCCATTTAAAACAACAAAGTTGACCTACGCATGTCCTCTACGCTTCCACCTACCAAAAAAAACCACTTGCACCACATTACATGCCCCTCCAACAAAAAAAAAGTTTTTTATTTAAAGTAATTTTTTCAGTATCGTCAACAGTCTCTAAGATGTTCGAGTGGATCGATTTAAACAGAACACCCTTGTATACGTTCAATATCGAGAGACGATCACGGTTATACCGGGAACTACATATTACGAACATCTTCAGAAGTACCTATATAGAATGTTCTATGTTTAGTTACCAAAGTTAATAGGAGTTCTAGAATAACCTTTCATACGCGTAACTATGTACAAAGTAGTTTCTAAGCTGGTAGCATCAAGTGTACCACGCGGACCCATAGAAATTTAACACAGCTCCCCTCCCCGTACATCTCAATCTGTCGTGGGGTCGAATCGACGGCCAGGAAACGACGATGAAATGAAGAAAAAAAAAAAGAAAGAAACGAAAATATCGGCGCGCGAGTACTCGGTATAGCATTCGGTGTCCTAGCAATAGGTCTGAATACATTGTTAGCCGTGATATATCAAGCACTGGGTTTAAAACGACGCTATTATCCCGGGCGATATCTCTTGGCGGCGGCGCGCTCGCGGCAACATATCTGAGCGGATCGCCCGAAAATTTCGCCGTTGGCTCCCTTAAATGCTCCTCGGCGGCGTTCCAGGGTGGGTTTAACTGCGATCGTTTGCTTCCGAAAATGCTTCGTTTACGGTGGGCGAAACGACGATTGTAAATCTCTCGGTAACCCCGTCTTGGAAAGTCGGCGACGAGAACCACGACAATGTTAGAAACTTGACGCCGGCCTGTGTGAATCTGAAAATTGGTCTGGCCATGGTATCGCGCCTCCGTGTACCCTCACGAACAAACTCGGCTTCCGTTAGAGAAAAAAGCAGTGGGAGTCGAAGGGCCTCCTATCACTTGTTCTCGGGAATTATTGAAATTTCAAATCACGAAGCTCGTCACATAGCATTGTTTGTAAATATTGTAGAAAAGAGCAATGCCCGTTTATATGTACTAAATAAAATAAATAAATTCATGCCAAATTAACATTCGATTTAACATTTATTTCGGTACTTGAAATGAATTTACCAAGTGATAGAAGGCTTTTCGCTTACGTTACTTTTTACATATTCGGCGTGCGTGACGAAAAGTAGCACGTTTCATCGTTTCCACCGATAACTAGAATGTTTGACAATCACCACGATAGCGAACATGTTTCACAATTTGCCAGGAACAATAGCGTATTTCAAACACTGCAATGAAATGTAGTACGTTTCGTGTGTCCTGCGAAAGCTAGCACGGGTTCAGTTTACAAACGGTTGGAATAGATGCTAGGCAACCTGTTTAATGTGACGTTTTTCAGATAGAAGTAAACCGTGGTATTTTTTGCGATGGACTAACGAAACGTGCTAGTTTTCATAGCGAAGAATCACCACATGCTATTCTTTATCATTATAATATATATATCCTCTCGATTATCGTCCCGAACTCGGGTCTGCGCCGGGACAATAATCTGATAAGGAGAAATGCTTCAGACTCTCGTAACTTCGTTTTTGCCCGAAGCTCGAGCGTCAGCAACAAAAGCGTGCACAAAACAACAAAGTATGCACTTGACAGGTTCCATCCCCCTCCTCCTCCTAGTGGTGGAGATAATGCCTGGACAATAATCCTGTAGAACAAGCCAGACGATAATCGACAGGAGTCTGTACATTTTTAGACCAAAATCGAAACGTGCTGATTTTCGTGGTCACAAAGTCGAGAATGCTAGTCTTCGCAAGACAAATAAAACGTGATACTTTTTGTAACGCACGTCGAATATGTGCGTATACACTCGATATGGATGGATAATTTCTCGCAGCTGAAGATTAAAGCGGAAGGGAGCCTGTTCAGCGCGTGGTGGCGGTGACCCACAGATTAGTGGGACGCTTACAACCTCGATTTAGCACGGTTGGGATCCGTAGTACACTTATCTACTTGCTGTACAACGATTTTCTTTATTGTTTTGTACCTAATTGTCTTAGGTATACTGGCAAACACAGCGACATCGAAGTCCTAGATTTGACGAGAAAATTGAAAAAGACCGATAGATGGGGAGGGGGGGCTCTTTATCGATGGGAAATAAAAGTATGTAATAAAATTTAGTGCAATTTTCGGTGGGATATTTTGCCAAATCGTAATGTTTCATACACCCTGATCTGATGCAAGGAATCAGTCTTATAATTCGTCCTTTTGACTACTCTACTTAAAATGGTATTTCCAACGACTCTGTCTCCTTCACTTTCGAACGTATCTATGTACCTATAGTAAACGCCAAATAAGACCATAACTGTTTCGCGCATCTGGAATGAGCACGAGAGATCTTTGGAACCCTGGATTCTCTCGCTTTGGTGCTTTCTGTAACGTGGGCGATAGAATTCGTCATACATCGGGTGACATAATGAAGTACTTCTCAAGACATGAATACTTATGAATTGGCACGTTTATACTTCACAGTCACTGGACGTATGATGCTACACGAGGCATAGTGATGCTCAATTGTTTAACACGTTGGTAACTAAGGTAACCGAGAGGAATATGCACAAACCACACCGAAATTCGTCTTATTTGACGTCGAGTATAATTAGGTTGTTCGGAAAGTTTGTAGAGCTTTTAAGGGCATGGTTACAATCTATATTCTTCAACTTATATCATATTCTTATTTACAAATTCCTTCGCGATTTCATTCCACTTTCTAATTATTATAATTTGCATTGTGCCAGTGACATACAACCACGATTGTTTTAGTTGAAAAATATAATTTTTGAACTCTTACTCGGATTTCCAAATTCAGATAGTTTTCTAAAACCATTATTTCTGGAACTGGTTAGTGCAAACGAATTTGCTTCGCAGCATTTAAAAACTTGATACAATAATAAAAGATTACAATAATTTTCAAATAATTATGTCAACACGCATTAAAACGTGTTGACTTTAAAGATCCGAGGAGGGTCGCTGCAGCCCCGACAAGCCGAAGCAAGGTAAATCTGCCTCTTACGGAAAAATCATTCAACGCGGCAAATTCTACTTAACTGGTAGAATGCTTTAAAACTTTCCAGTCGAAGTATTCATTACGAACTCATTTTGTTACAATACAAATCCGATAGAACATAATGAAGCTGGACATTGAAATTGTTCATACGTGTCGTCGGTATTCCTCACAGAAAACGAAAGAAAATAAAACGATCTGCGCAAGAAATACATTCCACATTTGGAAAGTAGAACCTATTCATCGGCTCAAACGATATTTCCCCCGTTAAGTAAAAAAAGGTGTAACAAAGACACTGTCCCCGAAACGCCACGAGTCTTCCAAACGGCCCAATACAATATCATCCGAGAAAATTCGTACCAAATGCTCGATCCTGTCGAGTATTATTCGCTCCATTTCCATCCTATGCTCATCAACGATCCTCTCGAAGCTACAAATCGATTTCACCGCTCTAAACTGCGAAAAACGACGACAGAGGGTATGGAGAGAGGATGAAACAGAGGAAGGGGGTTGCGAGAATCCGATCAGCGTTTTTTCCCGCCCATTTTATTATAACGGTGTAGTCGTGGTCCAGAGATCGTTAGAGTTACCATCGGACGGGGGGTAGAGAGCTAGGTAACGGACCGAATCGATAATGAAAATGCACGACCGAGAAATTTCGTGTGCCGCGCGCCTGTGCTCGCGCGCACGCTCGAGTCGTGGCCCCACGCTCGTAAACCCATCTTTTTCACGGGTATCGTCCGGCGACGGACCGGACAATGGGTCGTTATCGACGCGAGAAAAATTTCTCCACGGTCTCGTCGAGCTGCGTCCCCGCCTTTCGCGATCTTTACGACCCCGTCGATGTAATAATACCCGGACCCAGAGTCCTATTTTTAGTGGAAACCTTCCCTGTTAACAGCCCGCCTCGCGCTTTCTAGCCCGAGCTCGCGCCGCGGCGACGACTCTAGGAGGACCAGGAGAGTGCGCAGGGGACGAATGGAGGTGAACAAAAAAAAAAAAAAAGAGAGAAGAAAAAAAGAAGAGCGCAACGAGCCACGAGGAACGAGGAACGAGGAACGACAACGACAACGGCAACGAGGCGAACGACAACGAACCGAGGAGGGTGGAAGGGGGAGGGGGCACACACGGAGGGAATCGTGGCTCGTCCGTGAAAGCAAGCGGCTTACGCCGAGCGCGGGCATAACAGGATTTAAGCCACTGTGAAACCGGTCCTCCCACTGGATACCGCCGTGCGAGAGCACCAATGGCCATCACGAAAAATCTCCCGACGTATCTGTCCGCGTCTCCCCCGAACTTCGCTCGGCAAAAACCGGAGGATGTAGCGATGGGACCGAGGTACATATACACGTTTCGGTGGGACGCCTCCTCTCCCGTCCTCGGAATTGTTTCGATACAACAGCCTGCTTGATCGCGAAAAAGTCTAGAATTTTCATTGTTTTCTAGTACTTAATTGTCCCTCGGTTTCTTCAAACTTCCTACTCGTCGTGCGCCGTTATGCGAAAACATGCAACTTTCATTTGTCTTACGAAGGTTAGCACAGAGTGAATTTATCAGGAGAAAGAATCACGTTTCATCGTTTCCATCGATAATTGGGATGTTTGACGTTAACCACGACAGCAAGCACGAATCAGAGTTCGTCACGAACAATAGTATACAGAGTATCCCACCTAACTTGAGCACTTTCAATATCTCACTTGTTTTTGAAGATACGAAAAAATGTGAGGGGAAAGTATTATGTGGTTAGAAGGAGCAAATAGTATGACAAGTAAAAATCTTTCTCAGGGTTATGTTTTATCCAAATTTCAAGGTCGTCAGTGTTTTTTTTTTAAATGGGACTACACATTTTTATCCGCGTGGCGTAATAGTTGAGACCAAGACCAATCCAATGACCTATAATATGTTACCTTCAGTACGAAAAATCCATAAATGTATGAGAGTAAGTAGATTTAAATAATAAAATAACTACGATAGAGGGATTAATGTAGAAATGTACCGTAGTTGATGGATATCACATTCAGCATTTATTAAAATAAATTGTCTGCAAATCAAAAGCAGTGAGATACTAAAGGTGCTCGGATTAAGTGAGACACCCTGTATACGGGATGTGCCAGGTTAGTATCGCCACAAAATTTCCGGAACTTTCTTAAACTTCACAAGTAATTATTTTAGGCAAAATTTGAATTATATTTAAGTGTGCACAACTTTCGTAAATCACAGTTTTTTTAGCTGCATTGCGGGGGGGGGGGTATGGATGATACCTTTTGTTATTAAATGAAACTACAGCATGTTTTAAAATATTTTTTTATTAGTACGAGCCACAAAAAATAGAACGATTATAAATATGTTACCAAAAAGACACAAATAATGTATAAAAAGTTAACAGAAATTATGCAATGCCGCGGTACACTTGTACCTTCCAGCATACGATTGTTTCTGAAGTGAACGTCTTGATATACCACGACATTGTACAGCTTCTATTGACTTCTTTTACGTTATATATATTTTTTTCTGTAACATATTTAGAGTCGTTGGATTTCTTATGACGCGTACTTACTAATAAAAAATGATGTAGTTCAACTTTCGTTTAACACAATTTTTTGTAGTGTCCAAGAAAATTTTTGAAATCTCGTGGCAACACTTATGCGAGACTCCCTGTATTTCGAACACAACTGAGAAAAGTAGTGTGTCTCGTTTGTCTTCCGAAGACTAAGCACATTTCAGTTTAAGATAGAATGATTAATCCTGTTGTTCCTCTTGGGTCTATATGACCCGTAATGAAGATTATATTTCAGTAGGTATTATGTTTTTAAATATTTGTTTTTAGTATCCAACGAACTTAAATTTTGTGTCTACTTTTGGTATATTTCCCATGTCTTAAGAACATGTTTCGAAGTTTGAAATAATTTTATTCCAAGGGATACAAACGTGAAGAGAACAGCAGAGTTAACACGTCGGCGCCCGATTTTCACATGTTAAAAGAATTTGAGCACATTTCATTTTTTTTTAAATAAAACAATATTAGTTATCTTGCAGTTTGGGTTCGGTTCTTAGTTTTGTTGTAAGAATCATGTGCTACCTATTCCAGTTTCCTTTTCATTATTTAATTTTGAAGAAAAAGATGGGGGGGGGAGTTGTTACACGTGCTCTCCATGTCTTCGGATACTTTAATAAATAGTTTAAGACTTCTTGCGGTGTTTGTAACGTCTATTCCTTTCATATTTTTTTTCTAATTTCTCTTGACGCAGCTCGATTTTAATTGTATTGCAATACAATACAATACAAATTTTTGTTGTATACAACAGTTCACTGTGTTACATTGACATCGACGCGTAATATAATAAACATAATTGTTTATTGTTTCCACAAAACCATACCGATCATAACATATACACAAAATCCATGGAAACTTTTGCACCGATCCAACATTTGCCTGTCGTCCGAAAATACTTCCTTGATTCGAAAGTAATCCTCAGGGATAGTTGTATTAGACAAGAAATCGTCTTTAAAACATTCTCAACGACAGGTTTTGCGCCACACTTTCATCGAGTTTCTGTAACCTTTTGCACTTCACTGGCTCGGCTATGGCAACACGTAATACAGACTCCTCTTAAATTATCGTCCCGAATTCGGGTCTGCGCCGGGACAATAATCTTATAGGGAGAAATGCTTCAGACTTTTGTAAATTCATTTTTTGCCCGAAGCCCGAGCCTCGGCAACAAAAGCGGAGGGGCAACAAAGTATCCACCCCCCCCCCTCCCCCTAGTGGTGGGGATAACGCCAGGACAATAATCGTATAAAACAATCTAGACGATAATCAAGAGGAGTCTGTACATTGCTACAAAAATGTAAGCTTTATTTACTGTAATAGAAACCGGCTTAATAAATGGAATGTCGATTAGAAATATGTATAGATAAAAAGAACAAGGTTTTTAATTTTCAGAACAGACGATGAAAGTACGTCAGTGATGCTAATGGGTTATATTAAGACATTCCCGAAGTGCAAAAGAAGTTTCTCTGTGATCTTAGATAGTTATGCAAGCTTTCAATGGGAACCAAAGGATTTACTAATCCAATCGATACTAATAATGAAAGTTTTATAAAACAAAAGTGGTATTTAGAATTACATTGAATGTTTGGTGGCTAGTTTTCTTACATTTTAGATAGTAAGTAATACAGTGTCTAGGGTGAATTAGATTCTTTCTTTCTATTTCGTGATATTAAAAATTGCTGAAACCTAATTTTATATGAAAGGATCCCGATTGTTGCAAGTAAATGAAGCTGAAAATCCGTGCAAGTATCCAGATGGTCGATTAAATTTATGGGGCTACTACTTCGTTTGGTCATACTACGATTCACTTTAAAATTAGAATCTACGTTACTTCAGGAAATAAAAGTAAAATAACCATAAAGTACCCGTACAATTTAAGAAATCTCTCGCTGGTATGATTTAGGAAACAATATCAATTTATTTATAAACATGGATTTAGCCTTCGCAATAAATGTAATGAATACGTAAAATAAATGTAAAATATTCTACCATAAACCTACTTTTAGAAAAATACAAAAATTGTATCGTCACATTATTATCAGTTAACATCCATTGATCACAAGTTACAACAACCGTACCTGATTTTCTTTTAAATGTTTGTAGCACACACGAAATACAATGTAATCTTGAATCTTTTCGTTTGTACATCTCATTGCTACTTTTATTTTATATATATATATCTTTTTTTTGCCGTCATATGTCGTTTATTATTCATAGATTACGAAGAAATGATGAGGTATGATGTAGGACGTAGGAGATCGATAAACTATAAGGAATTCACCCCTGTCACATTTGGCTATCTGACCACCAAACTTCTAAACGAATTATCGACTATACAATGGATGTTACAACGCATCGCAAAATTGCTGAAAGTCTGAAATAAATATTATTTAAGGGATATTACAGCTCGTTGAACATGCTACTATAAAGTGATAAATGTATTTAAGAGACGAATTTGATGGCGATAAAATTTTTTTATAAGTGTCAGTTTTTAATGATTTTTTCAACGTCACTCATATTTTTTTACGTATATACACATAACTTTCCTATCGTATATTGTAGCCAAAATTATTATGCATTTATCCATAACAATAGTATAATCTTAAAATGACCTTGACTTTTAAAAATTTTAAATTCACTTATATAATTTTTTTCATTATCTGATTCGTCTCCTGAAACCATTTAAATTATATACAAAATATTTCTCGTATGATCACAGATGGATATTTAGGTGGCCTGTTTTAAGCGAAACACTCTGTATAATAATAATTTTCACGAAACATCTTACTTTCTTCATACAACGGAGATGTCTCCTAATACACTTATGAGCGATAATGTAGATGTGTTGCTTTGGATTATACCCATCGCTAGCAGCGTACTTCTACCCCCCCCCCCCCCAACCCCCGCCTATCATCGTCACAGCAGTAACAGCCGGTCACGTCTTTCGTGCCGATTTCCTTGCCGATTTAACGAATCGATTGAATTCTTCGTTAAACTTTGAACGACGGTTTTTTAATTGCGGGGGTAACGAGACGAGCGCGGTTTCAATCCCGAACAAATTGAAACCCTGAGCCGGGAATTCTTTTTTCGTGATTGAACGAGCTTACCACCCGACTGTAGTTATTAATAATCTGGTGGTGTTGTATGGTTCTTCTTTTTTTTTCCACCAGGATTTTAAAGTGGAATTTCATTTTGTAGTCATGCGGTCGGACAAATTCGTTCTTGAGATTCTGTATAGATTTATGTGATCTTTATAGTGAACGAAAACTGTTCGAAAAGGTAACGCTGTCTAATGAAATGGAGCTTACTATTCATTTTATGACAAACTAACAGCATAAATATCGAAAAAGTTGTCCAGTAATTATCTAAAACTGACTGTGACGACGGAAATCGAAGAATTTTTCGATACATACAGAGAATCAAAAAGGTGTTTGTTTTGATAATTGCTTCTAACTCTTCTTCATTACTTCGACTTCATCGCTTTTACTTTTGTTTTTAATCATAATCTCCATATACGTCACTACATTTCCTTATTCGTAATACAAAGATAGACTTTAGGTGTTAATTCGTTTGTAGTTCATGCCATGGGCAGAGCAGAGAAAAATTCGGAGCATTAAGTTCAGTTAGTTGAACACTACTCTTAAACTACATTTAGGTATAACAACATTATCTGTATCAACAGCTAGTCCACTGTTTCCTTAACAAACTCAGGATTTATTTCTACCAAATTTCCACACTTATACCGAGTCAATAATATTCGGAATTATTATTCAATAATATCTACTGCGTTTACCACACAGAAAGTCGGCAAAATATTATACTAAAAACATAGTGAATTGCTAACCGATACGCCCAATAACAACTTTTAACAAAGAAAAATTCACTTTCGATTACCTTCCTCTTTTGTACATTACTCCACAAAAATATGAATTTGAATAAAACAATTCCCCAAATCGTTTCCAGCGATCACTTCAGAATTGTACACGGTTTGTCCCAAAAGTTTCCGAACTGAACCTTAAAACAGCAATTTCTCATGTAATATTCACGTCTTTTAGCAGCAATTATTGAAAGCAACTTCCTTCTGAAGTAGATACAGGGTGAGTCAATAAGAACTACTATCTAAAATAACTCATCACCTATTAATTGTACCAAAAAACCTTTTAATAAATTATGGAGCATCTTATGTTTTTATGTCTTATTCTTTTTTGAGATAACAAGGTGACCTTGAGTTTTTTCTACGTCAATGCGTCTTTTTTTTAATACAATCAGGCTACACGTCGTTGAATGCGTCTTGCCATTGGTAGCAACGTGGTATTAAAAAAAAGATACACTGATCTTAAAAAAACACAAGGTCACCTTGTTATCTCAAAAAAGAATAAGACAGAAAAACATTAAATTGTATCCATCCGATGCATACCTGAATTACAATGCTACCTAATGTGTTAAAACATTTTCTAATATAATCAATAGGTAACGAGTTGTTGCTTATACAAACACTGGAAACAGCTCTGGTAGTTTCTTCTTCCAGATCGCAGAGAAAGTAACCGTTAAAGTCTCATGAATGTCGAAATGATTTTTTTGATCGTCGTCTATTTGTCATTGTCTCCACTTTAGGTAACAGGAATTAGTTCACAGATATAACCGAATCAGACGAACACGATAGCCAATCAAATCGTGGAAATACCGTTTCAGACCAAACAAAGTTGCCCGACTGGTGAAACCAAAAAGTTCCAGCGCGTCGTCTTATCCATCATCTCTACAAAAAATGATCAGAACCATTTCCAGAGTTTCTATAATTATCATGAACTTTCTAGTTTCATGAAAAACTGTTATTTGAATTTCAGTCTGGAAACTTTTCAGGCAGACGCGTGTGTACATTTCGAGTTTCCCCTGTTCTCTGGAAGGGCTCAACAAAAATTCCGATAGTCATCCCCAGGGCCGTTCCTGGCGGGGGTGCAAAAGGTGCCCTCACACCTGGACGGCCATACCCAGGGGCAGCTGCAGATCGTTTATTATATGTAAAATTTTGGCTGGTAAGAATAATTATCAAAATTTTTATGACGATTATGAAGATTTTAGACAAACAGAATTGAATCACATTAATTTTGTTTGTAATCTTTGTAACACTACTTGTATACAAGAATGAACTATTTTTATAGACAGCCCAATAAAACATATGACATTTAACCATATTTGGACCGTTTATTTTGAAAGTGGTGCAAGTCCATTTTCCAATTCCATTTCATTTTATTTTAGTTTACACTAAATTAAGCATAAATTACGTCATTGACCGTTTATTTTAAAAGTGGTGTAAGTCCTTTTTTAAAAAAAAATGAGATAAGACATATTTTATGCTTAATTTAGTGTAAACTAAAATAAAATGAAATGGAATTGGAAAATGGACTTGCACCACTTTCAAAATAAACGGTCCATTTATTGGATTAAATTCGTAATGGTCGGTATTTCTCAACCATAACATCATTATTACAAACATTATACGTTAATTTCGTAGATACTTATGTGTGGAATAAAACATTCGTTTTAAATAAAACTATTAATTTTTTAAGGATCTCGGTTTCATCTTACGAAAATAAAAAGTAAAAAATATTCTTTCTGCACAATAAATGCTAATAAAAACTATGTACTATACATATTATATAGATATGAAGGTAAACACTGCATATCAAATTCTTAATTAAATAATATTAAATTAATAAAGTCGGCGATACTGTTTTTGCACCCTGGCGGCCAAGAACCCAGGAACGGCCCTGGTCATCCCATCGGGTTCCTGGGGGCAGCGATTGTGGAATCGCCTACGAAGAAGGGAACACCGTTCGCCATCGTAAGTTCTGTGGCCAGAGAATGGTGGAATTGAGGGAATCAGACCCCACCATTCTATCCGACCTGTTCGATATACATATTTCAAACTCCGCTAAGAAACTATCCTAGTCGGGGGCGGGTGTCCTAAGGTAGCCCCCTCGGTCTAGCCCGGCGATAGAGTTCGCGGGACCGTAAAAGTTCAGGAGCTTTGATGGGGTGGCAACGAACGGCTGGACGGAGGAGGGAGGGGGAGGAGCAGCAGCACAATATTGCATGGTAACTGCATATACAGCCAGTGCTCTGCTGCTCGCGCCGCTTTGAAGGTCACGAGTCGACGACTTCAAGGGAACCTCAAGACCGGTTTCCTCGCTGACCCACGTCGTCGTCTTCGTCGTCCACAGTCATACAGGGTGTTTGTGAAAAGTACACCCGTGGTTTTTGGTAATCATCGAATTCACCGGCAGCCGATCGAACGACGTCCCGCGGTTCGTCCGTCTATTTTCTCTCAACCTACAGTTCCTGAACAACTTCGAAACTTCGGGGAACCACAACGCATTTCAAATCCTCGGAGATGCTGTAAACTATGAAGTTCCACGGTAAATAAATAGCCGTTTGAACGATCTCGGGGGCGGATATATATTATTAGCATTGCTCATGGGCGTACCCAGGTTATCAGTCGGGGGGGGGGGGCAAAAATATTAACACATCCACTGCCACAGTGGAAAAGGCTGTACGTATCCAGACACACTTTATTTTGTTTTTAAAGTTATAAATCGTTGAAAATGTATGCGTTTTGTTAATAGAGGCTGTTGATCGTGTTTCAAATAATACTGCAATATGAAATATTATTCAAAAATTTTGTAACTTTGGGTGGGGACAGTGGGCAAAATCGAATTTTTTTTCTTGTAGGGTGGGGCAAAAGCCACTCTTTTTCGCCCAGGGAGCCCCCCCCCCTACCCTGTCTACCCCCATGGCCTTACTGCAACGATGTATTGGACCCAAGCTTTGGAATCAATTAAACTGCGTAAGAATATTTCGTAACGATTTAATCGGAGACTGTATCCTTCAATTGTGTTCAGTTCTCTGTTATATTGATTTCATTAAATCTATTAATAGATACTATCTTTGGCGAGTCTTAATTGGGAAAATTGATCTCGTGCATTCAACCATGGTAGTGCGTGCGCCTGTGTGTAGGGTATTCATCCATTGTTCTTAATATCTAACACGATAAAGATCGGAGTCTGCAGTATTAAAAATGAATCGTAGCGGATAGCAGTTTGATCCACGTATTGTAAATTATATAGAATTATAACAATCTAGAGATATGAATGGCGATCGGTCGTTTTACTTCCCGCGAACCTTGTAATTCAGTATCCTCCTCCCTGGCCCACGTTGTTCCCGAACATACATACAAGGTGGTACAAAAGAATATATCTCGTGAATCATCGAGTTCCTTCTTCGGTGATCAATCGACGTCAATGGTTTTCAGAATTTATCCATCTCTAATTATTTCAGAAACTCCATAACCACCGAACTTTCCATTTCTCGAAACGTCCGTCCACGTCGCGAAGATTTCCAGTGAAATTTCGCAAAACGATCCTACGCCCAATCAAATGCCCGATTCATTTTCCGTTACGCTCGTTCGTTAAGTTTCAACCGTTATCAGAACGTCCAGATTCTGTTTTTTTTTGTTTATATATTATTCGAAGAATATTATCGTCGAAGGACCGAGTTTTTCACGGAATATACCGTATACCACGCGCTCCATCCCGGGGTTTCCCCAGGCAAAAAACCTGAAGGCCCTTCGTTAACCATCGTTTCACAGTCGCAGCTTCGCAAATGGACAATTTTCCAAGTGTAACGTGCCGCGCACTTTCGTGAACGGCCCCGCAGAGTTCCTGCTCCACGGTATTGATTAAACTCGTTTTCTCAAAACGAGACGATTCGGCGCTGCACATTTCACCGCGCGGACTACTGCCACATGAACGCCCATAAAAGGGGGAAGTGGACGGGGGAGAGACTGCGATATAAGTTACATCACTCTATTCCATCGTCTAATTCCCTTCCATTTTACCGTTAATAATAACAGTATTTTTCCGAACGACTGTCCCATTAGGGAAATGAACGTAGCTCCGGGCGTTTGATTAAAATTTCCGAACAGGAGCACGCTCATTTTCGAAGGACATATTCTTTATGTTACCGGATCAAGGCTCTTGAAATCAGCCGTTCTTCCGTTTCTCCATCTTTTCCCGTGACGGGTCAACGAACAGCATATTTGTTATCCATCGTGCAGATTGCGTTATCACCTAGTCCGCCGATGATTGTTGGCCTAATAACTATAATTATCGCTTTGCACGCGAATCAATTATTATCCCCTCGGACGCTTAGCGATATCGTCTTTCCGATGTCTCTCGGTGTCGCGTACTGTAATCACCGTAAATTACAATCTATAACGAGGATCGAGTTCCCGGGTTCAATTTAATAGCACACCCGGTACGTCGATCGACTCACATGACTTGTCTGCATACATTATAAATACAGTCTTCCTTTCTTTTCCTTTTCTCGGTCGAATCGATTAAGAACGGATATGCGTATGAAAATGAAGGTTTCTGAAGTTTCGTACGTTCCATTTACTTGATACTCCGGCACGGGTTTATCGATCATTTAATAAACTTCCTTCGAGACGCTAAAGGAATTACAAGAGTTCACAAGAGGGAACACACTAACGAAATCGAGTATAATCGAACGGAGATGAAGCAGATCTTGCAACGTTGCATGGCGTAAAGATTGTAACAAGAGAATGTATCGGTATTCGAACGTACTTAATTTGTAATTATACGATCGCTTCAGTAAACGTGGGCTTAAATATCGCTTCTTGCTATTGTATTTTACGGATTTGTTAATACAGAATTTGAATATGACATTTAATTTGCATATGTATACCTATATTAGCCCTCTGTGACCCCCGTTATTTTGTCTGCTTCTGTAACCCCCCTGGGTCTTCTATGTCCATAACTAATTTTTTTTTTATATTATAGGCTTCCGAAAAATCTGAAATAATTCATGAGTTCTTCCAAGAGTTTCTATTACATGATCAAATAGTTTCTAAAGTTAATTGTTAAAAGGTTTTTTTTAATAACAGTCCCTACGTTTCGTAGATATTTAAGCGGAAAATTTCACTTGTGCCATAACCCACTCAGGAGGGTCACGGGCGGTTAGGAATGCTTTTCGGTGAATGTATTAACTTCCAATTATATAATTGCAAAAAATGTTCTAAATTTTACTTCTTTCCTCGTCGTATCTTCTAGCAGTGTAGAAATATGTATCTGTCACAAAGATTCAATGAATACGAAAGTGATATTCATAAATTAATAGTTAGTAAAAAATAACAATTTGATAAAGCTTCCTTTGTAATTCGAACTGAACCAGAAGTCACATTTCAGTTGGGAAACGGGACGGCAGAAAGAATGATTTTTACACGAGAAAAAGAATATTTTTCATACAGCACCCATTGTTTTCGAGAAAAACAACGTCAAAAGAACGGAGCAAAATCAACGGTCTGCTATGGGCCGGTAACTCTGATTTTTATACTGTTTTCCTCACAAAAAAGAAAAAAAACGGCTATTCGTACGAAAAAAAAAACAGCCAATTCCACCTTTCCGATTCAATGTTGCCCATAGTATCGGCTCGCGGATACGGCACGATTTTCTACCGCAATCTCTGTAATTCCTTTGTTCATCTACGCGGTCCAGAGGATCGTGATAAGAGATGAACTATCCGTTATTCGTTGCAATACAAAACAAAGCCCCGAAATTCCTGTTCTGCGCAAACGTTTTCCGCGAACGCCCCAGGCAGCTTTTTCGGATAAGTCGACCGTGAATAATCGTCGACCCGAAGCGTAATCTGTTCGAAATAAATGACTAAATTTTCCCCGCAGCCGGTACACGGTGTGTTAATTACGATATCGACGTGTCGGTAGCCGGCGATAAATTCATCGAGCATCAACCGTTCGTATCGTAGACGATGATGATAATTGTCGTTAACACGTTAAACGCCCAGCTGATTTCGATGATTTTTCTGTTTACGCCACGCACGCGATCCGGCCGGCAAACCGTACGACACGATAGTTGTACACGAGTGTTAGCGAAATTTATTCGGAGAAATGTTACGATGTAAATGCAGAAACAATTAGGGACGGAAGGTATTGTAAATAGGAGTATCGTCGCAGACCCAGTTCCTGATCAGAACCAAATTCTGTGATAACTTCATTATAATAAAAGTTATTTTCCAAAAAAATTTCTAAATAATTATTAACTATTTTGAAATTTGTACGTAAAGCTCGATAGCTCAAAAAGTGAGACATAGACATATGAGTTAGGTGATTAGAAATTGCTCCCTTTGCACTTCTTACTTTAAAAGTTACATTATAATTTAATTGTATTGCTATTTCTGCGCATTTGCTAATACCAAATTAGAGGTAAAACATAGATTTATTCGGATAACAACTCTTTTGAATTTATTTAATTAATTTTTATACGTATACGTTAAATAAACGGCGATAGTTACTTTTAAGTGATCTGGAACTGGGTCCGTAACGGTACCGAAGTGATCATTTTGTAATCACCACGAACACAAAAGCACATCGTTTCTTGGCAAGCTTCAATGAAACTCACTTAGATCCTACGATGTTTTGAAATTTGAAGAAACTAAAGCAGGTATTCATGGCACTATAATAAACCAATTTTTTCCTAAATCATGGAAATTTTTTCGTATACCCTTTTCAGATAATGGACTTCCATAATATGATGTATCCTAGTATTTAATCCTAGTATTTTAATGCATGTTCTATATTTTGGCAAAATAGTATGTAAGTTATTTTATCAATGTTTTCCAATACAAAAGTAGCATAAACGCAACATTTCCTTACACAAAAAGTACCGACCCAAACATTCCTTTGACAGTATTTATATTCTTTCTTATATACTTTTGTAAGTAATAAATAATTATATGTGTAAAGGTCACCTTATTTCACAGCTTTGAACTTATGGGGCTAACGGGTTAATCCATTTGCATCACGAATTAAATTCCATGTCCTACCACTTACATACATATGGAAGACTCAGAAACCAATGAGTGTAAGTCACAAAGTAAGTTAATAGAAATAATTGTTTAGAAAATGGACTGTAAAAAGTAATACATACATGCTACTAACAGATAAAAAATTATTCATATGTATAGAATACGTACCTACATATGAAACTGTTTGTGTAAAAAGTAAACAATGAAAGTATATTTACACGGCATAAAGCACATTTAATGAAAGAGAGACATACACTGATTGACTTCTGAACTTTCCATATAACGTAGAGTTGCGCTTATCGATGAAGTTATCGATAAATGTCGACAAGATCGAAATGTTATCGATATTTCGATATATCGATAATGTGATTAAAATATCGTTAACACGAGTAGAAACGATTGCTGTAGACTTCAACGCATTAATTATAATAAAACAATCAAAATCTATTTATTTTTATTTCAACTTATTGCAGATAACATTTTAAGAATTTGTATATTTACATGTATATTTTAAATTATATACCTATTATACATATAAATATAATACACAAGTATTTCTCTCCAAATTATACCGTCAAAAAATACTGAATTTTTCATTCATATTTAGTCATGCAAAATTGTAATGAGTATTTGATGTTATCTTTTTGTACTTTCATATCAAAATTTGCCCATATATTGTCATTTGTATCTATAAACATTTGAATATTATTAAACAATATAATTTCAAATAAAAATACATATGTGTGTTATATTTATACGTATAATATATAATTTACACTATACATATAAGTATACAAATTCAGACAGATGAACAAGATTGCAGTCAAAATACACTAATATGTTGTCTGTAATAAGTTCCAATAAAATAAATAAATTCCAAATGATTTTGTTAGAATTAATGCCTTGTATTTTACCTCAGTAACTTCAATCCGCCTTAACGATACCTTAACGATATTATCGATGTATATCGTTAAGATCAATAAGATATCGATAATTTATCGATAATCGACAGTCGCGCCACTAATATAACGTCAACAGTAAAACTGGCGATAAGCCCGTATCACCGAAGCCTATACGACTGACCATATCTAGTTCAATCATTCATAATTTGTCCCGATCTAGGGTAATATCGTTCACTCACTGGATTATTGTCCGTTTGGTGATACAGAGCAAACATTACACGTGGAATATGTATTCCGCCTCGTGATACAAATGGAATGAACGAAATCCACCAGAAACGTAGCGAGCGAAAGCGATCACCGTGTTATATAACGACGGGTCACAATTAAACCGACTGAATACGTCTCGAAGGATCGATGCCTTCCAACGACATTCGGGCCGCATCGTAACAGGGAACGTTTTACAAGTCTTCCCCCGGCCAACATAAAACCCCCTAAATCCCCACGGACGAAACGTTCCGTGCGATTCGTTCGTGCGCTGCAACGGTGAGTTTAGCAGCGTGTGGAGCAGCCAAGGACTGCAGCTGTGACTCGCTACGGTCTCTGTACTGCAGCGGGTGCCCGTTGCAACGAATGGCGGCATGCCGAAAGCGTAGATGAAATTTTCAACGAATTTCCCCCCCCCCCCGTGTTTCAGCCAGGAAAATATTTGTAAAGAAACTCGTTCACAGCTGCACCGTAAACAGTGCAGTGGACTACACTGGATCCACGAAATGTCGTTACACGGAGATTGTTTAACCCTAGAAACACGTGGTATTTTAGACAAACATCATTTCTATCGAGGTAGAAATCTACGTTATAAGTATTTATGATGGTCAGACTCATGGGCGTAGCCAGGTTATCAATCAGGGGGGTTGGGGGAAGGGGGTTCAATAAAATATTAACACATCAACTGCCACAGTGAAAAAGGCTGTACGTGGCCAGACCCACTTCACTTTGTTTTGAAAGCCATAAATCGATGAAAATGTATGCGTTTTGTTAATAGAGGCTGTTGATCGTGTTTCAAATTATACTGCAATATTAAATATTACGCAAAAATTTTGTAACTCTGGGAAGGGAGGGGGGTGGGCAAGTGCCCCTCCTGGCTACGCGCATGATCAGACTTGAAAATATTGAAAACTCCAGACTGTAATTATTCAGCACAATCTGGATACACACGTTGACGACATTTGACGGCAACGTGTCGATTTCAGCGAATTGCAAATTCGAGGTCGTGACTTTTGCGATAGATTGGTGATCTAGGGTTAACAACGAACGTTTAACATGAAAGTCTAAAGTGGATGATGGGTCCGGTTTAAAATGATATGTTCAAGCGTTGGCCAGTTTGAACCATTGAAGTACTACAGACTCCTCTCGATTATCGTCTAGCGATGTTCTACATGGTTATTGTCCACGCGTTATCCCCACCACTGGGGGAGGGGAGGGGTGTGAAACCTGTCAAGCGCATACATTGTTGCCTTTCCGCTTTTGTTGCCGACCTGGCTTCTGGCAAAGGCCGAGAATCCGGCTTCGGGCAAAAAATGAATTTACGAGGGTCTGAAGCATTTCTCTCTATAAGATTATTGTCCCAGCGCGGACCCCAATTCGAGACGATAATCGAGAGGAGAGTGTAGTACGAATTGGAATTTGGAATTTTTGTTGATTAAGAAATTGAAGGGAATCAAAACAATTTGAACTTATAACATATTTTTGTTAGAGTAAAATTTCCTTAGAAAGTTAATGGTAATATGTATTGTCGAATGTCAAACATAATTATTTAACTAGGAAAATTTGTTATAAAAAGTGTGTAAAATTCCAAATAAACAGACGAAACAATGATTCGCTGGTGCGAAATCGCCCTAGTGCAGTGTCTGAGAGTTAATGTAAACCACCTAACCGGATGTTAACCGTTTGAGCGCGGAGGAGCGCGATCGCGTTTTCTTGTGTTGTGCCAAAAATGCGGAGGCACATTAATTTTCGCGTTCATTTCGAACGGTTGAGTTCTATCAATCGTGATTTTTATTTGATTTGATCGTATAAAAATTAAGAATTGTTTTTATTTTCTGAGATAACTGTTTCGAATAACGAAAGGTACAATATCAAATCTTGATTTATGTGAAAGTGACTATGATATGAGAAGCTGTGATAAGCTGCTTAATAGTAACTACGAAAGTATTTAATTATTTTACTACTATCTAAAACTACTTTTATATAATATATACCTAATTAAAGTAAATTATTACCGTTTTTAATATTTTTATTTATTGTTCGGAAATAATTCTACACCGCATGTTTAGCAAATATCCAAGAAAATTTTTCAGCGTTCAAACGGTTAATACCGAACCGACCACTTAAAAGTCAACAACAAAAAAACAGAGAAAAGAAATTTCCGTTAAATCCCTTCTTATAAAAAGTATTAAGAAACATTTAAACTACTATGGACATTCGCCAGTTTCAATGACGAGTCTACAACACGATGGTTGCCAAATCGCAAACCCCTTTCATTCTCGTCGAACACAAGATCGGGAGGAGATCAACATACGGCGTGAAACTGGCGTGTAAGTTCCCGAACTAACTGTATGTAAGATTCACGAGCGACCATGCAATATACTTTCCGCTTAAATCAAACTGGAAAATGTGAGACAGTTCCAGAACCAGTTAGAACGGAACTGTTTTCACGAGGAAAATGGAGGGGAACGGTTAACCCCGTTGATAATAGTACATTTGAAAGTCTATGGGGCCGAGCTCGGGAAGCGGAGGTGTTATCAAGCGCGATGCCGTGTTAAAAATAGGCCGGGTAGACTTTGCTGTAACTCGAAGCATGTCTCCAGACAAGCTTACAGTCTCGAGAAGGGTGGAAGAACACGGAAGTCCCGTGATCTCTTCTCGTCCGACCTAAACCTCCGAAATCCTTCTGACGAAACGCTTCTGTCGTCCCTCTTTCCAATCCTCGCCTCGTGTTTTCTCACTCTCTTAGCCCCGAGGCCCCCACGCCTCTCATCTTTGTTCTTCCCCCCCCCCCCCCCCCCCCCGCGCCCAAAATCCACTTCTCCCTCTGTCGCGAATGGATCGAGTTTACTACCGGCAGAAGAGTCTTACGTCAGGACTAAACTGATGCAGTATTCACGGCGACGGCTGCAATCGGCGAGGAGGTACATAACTCGTGCTTCGGACCGAATAATCGCCAGGCAACGTTTCGACGACGCCTGAATACAATTTCGACACATATACAAGGTCTATACATTCCGCCGGGTCCGTTCACGCGAAATATTTATAGAATAATGATAGCGAATCTAAGACATGTATTTCGGATTTTATTGACGGATTTTGTTGTATTCGGATTTGTCTTAGCTTAGTGATATACAGGGTGAGGCACTTAAAACCGACCACCTGAATAACTTGGCTGCTATTGGTGATAGGAAAAAATTCCATCCAATATCAACCAAAAATTTCCATCAGGCCAAAATTATTTGGTATCGAGGGGGTGATCGTCCGATGTTACTAGTTTTTTGATGGGTGGAGGCGTCAAGGAGATATGAAGGTCATCTCTGTTTTTTTAAATGGAACGGTATGTTTTTTTAATTAGATTCTGATAGAGTATTTCAAGACTTTATGAGAATCTCTGCCGAGCGAAGTGTATCTCAAGTTTCCGAAATGCGTTATTCAATAGCGGAGAAAGTAAATATGGTTTTTGTTTATGGGGAATGTCGCCAAATTGTAAGAGATGCAGTCCATTTGTATGCTGAACGGTTTCCCGAACGTGTCACACTTTTACGATCTGCATTTACGAATGTTATTAAAAGTTTTCAAGAAACTGGACGTGTAGATAACAAAATACGAAGAAGATCCAAGGCAGCAATTGATGATCGAAATACAGTGAACATTTTAGCAGCTGTAACACAAAATCCCCATGCGAGTACAAAGCAGCTAGCACGTGAAAGTGGCATCAGTCAACGAAGTGTTTTGCGAATATTACATTTAAATAAATTCCACGTTTTTCATGTTTCACTTCACCAAGAATTACATGGGAATAATTTTCAAAACTGTGTAAATGTTTGTGAAAGAGGTCTGCAGAAATTACAGAGCGATGAGCTGTTTTTGACTAAAGTTTTGTTTACGGACGAATCCAAATTTACAAACTGTGGCCAAGTCAATCGTCATAATATGCATTATTGGTCAATAGAAAATCTACGGTGGCTGCGAGAAGTGGTTAAACAAAGACCTTGGTCTGTAAACGTTTGGAGCGGAGTTCTTAACGGTGAAATAATTGGTCCTTATTTTATCGATAGCACATTAAACACTTCGAGATATAAACACATTTTAACGGAAATTTTGCCACACCTGCTGGAAAATATTCCGCTTCACATACGGCAAACTATGTGGTTCCAACAAGATGGATGCCTTGCTCATTCTGCACGGATAATTACTCAATTCCTCAACGTGACATTCGGAGATCGTTGGATTGGTCGTGCAGGAAATCATAAATGACCCGCACGTTCTCCAGATTTAACACCTCTGGACTTCTATTTGTGGGGAAAATTAAAGCAGCAAGTGTATAATGAAATACCAACAACCAAAGAAGATATGAAAGAGCGTATAAGAAGAGCCTGTGTCGCGATAAACACAACTGAAATTCAAGATGCCGTATTATGCGTCAAGCAACGCTTCAAAGCATGCATCAATGTTCAGGGTCACCATTTTGAACACTTGTATTAATCGTGTATTACTGTTAGATAAATAAATCAACGGTGCTTGATCATTTCCTCAAAGTAATTTATTTTCCATCACAATTGGCTTAACCCAGACCACGAATGACCTTTCCAATAGGTCATTGTATTCGTCTTGAAATACTCTATCACAATGTAAGTAAAAAAATATACCGTTCCATTTAAAAAAACCGAGATGATCTTTATATCTCCTTGACGCCTCCACCTATCAAAAAACTAGTAACGGATCGGCTCCTCGATACTAAATAATTTTGGCCTGATCCATTTTTTCCTATCACCAATAGCAGCCAAGTTATTCAGGTGGCCGGTTTTAAGTGCCTCACCCTGTATAAACGTACCTGGAAAGTTTTTTGAAAATTGTAAAAATTATTGATTTTACAAGCTATTTGAAATATGGTGTCAACCATTTTTCAATAAATCATAATTGTTGAACTAACAAATAAACTCTATGGTTGGTTACAGTGGAGACATGAGGGTACCTAATAAAAATTGTTTCAGTCACATGAAATATTCTTTAACTATTTATTTTGCAATTATTTTAAAGAAATGCAGTGTTATAATAACGGAACACTATTTATAAATTTGATAAAAAAAATGAAAATATAGTCCAATCTGTCTTCTTTATAGACAAATTTTGAAAAATAAGGACACTTATAAATTGGCCATATGAGAATTAATTCAAGTTAACGCTGCGTCGAAGCACATCGGCTCGACTGGCCGAGCCGTGCCGGCTAGCCTAGTAGGTACCACACTGCTGGTGCCTGGAACAACACGAACGTTCCAGACGACATACTATAAAAGCATGTGAATAAAATGTTTATACGAATCAATCGAGTTTATATATGGTTATTTCCAGACACAACATGCTTTGTTGAGAGCCATTATTTGATGTATTAACGTAGATATACATGTAGATAACGATCGTGAACATACACCTAAAGTGAATGGCGATCAATTCTCCGAGGCGCACAATTTGAATTATGTAATTCGTTACTCATAAGATAATGTAAATTTTCATCGAGATTACTTTCATTCATATTTACTGTATAGATTCGTTTAATTCGTAATCTTGCTTGTATTCGCAATTATATGTTCACTGACAATAATAATTAAAAAATTATTACAATTATATACACTTACGTATAGAAGATGTAATAATGTGCATCTGACGAAGACTCACCTGTAACAAAAACAAAATAAAAGTCTGCGTTAGAAAGAAAGAATGAAAAGTGATCAATTTTTTCTATAGAAAAACTGTAAAACAATTGCACTCTTCATGTATGACAATCGGGTATAATGTTATCGCAAATATAAAATCTGCTTGTCTTCTTTCTCTTCCGACAATACAAATATTAGTTTTATGTAAAAGTAAATGAAAACAAATTTTTAGCAACACTGAACAACTACCACAGCATCTTTTACGAGTTCTTGCTACTTTTCTGGCAAAAACTTAAACTCCCC
This sequence comes from Dufourea novaeangliae, assembly GCF_001272555.1. Lineage (NCBI taxonomy): Eukaryota > Metazoa > Arthropoda > Insecta > Hymenoptera > Halictidae > Dufourea > Dufourea novaeangliae. The sequence goes on along the minus strand of NW_015374071.1, from coordinate 195,690 downwards.
GTCGACAATACAAAACAAAACCAGAATACAAACATAAACCCAACGTCCATTACTTGCCCATACACGTAACAGTATTTCTATTCGAAAGCTTATCTACACGTTGTATCCTAGTGATCTAACAATTAGATGTCACGTTTAATTTAAAGAAACATCAAATTCCTCTTCGTTATAATTTTCTAAACATTCTACCAATCAGAAAATACCGGTTATAAAAAAAGAAGCAACTCTGCCCTTAAAACAAACTAAAAAAACAGCAAGGATGCAGGTGAGTAAAAGAAAAACAGAAGAATAACTTCCACAAAGTTCAACCCGGACTCTATGATCCTCTGTACACACCGAGAACCGTTCAACGAGGCAATTAGATTCCCTTACATTTTTCACCGATTGGCCCGTAGAAATATGAAATTCGTATAAACATTCCGCGGTCTCACGCTGACACCTATTCCTCGGTACCTACAATGTTATCGACGCACGGATCGAAAGTGGACATAAACTTCCGTCGAACCACCACCGTTTCATCGTAACCTACGCTACGATATACAGGGTGAGTAAATAAGAACTACTATACAGGGTGTAACACAAATATTGGAGGACCCGGAAATGGGAGATTCGTGAGGCGATTTGAAACAAGTTTTTCCTTAGCAAAAATGTTATCCGAGGCTTTGTTAACGAGATATTAACAAAAAACCCAGACCAATCAGAACGCGAGTCTGCTGGCCGAGTTTCCACGGTAACATTAGCTACGTGCTGCTATTGGTAATCAACGTTACCACGGGAACACGGCCGGCAAACTCGCGCTCTGATTGGTCGGGATTTTTCGTTAATGTCTTGTTAACAAAGACTCGAATAACATTTTTGCTAAGGAAAAACTTGTTTTTGAAATCACCCCACGAGTCTCCCATTTCCGGGTCCTCTAACACTTTTGTTACACCCTGTATAGAATTAGAATATATATATGTATATATATAGAGAGAGAATTAGAATTATATAGAATAATAACTACTATCTAAAATAACTCATTAACTATTGGCTGCATCAAAAAACGTTTTAATGAATTATGTAGCATTTTCAGGGATTCATCGGGTGAATACAATTTGATTCTTTTACATCTTTTTTTTTTTACATATCAAGGCGACCTTGAGTTTTTTCAAGGTCAATGCATCTTCTTAATACCATCATGCGACAGGTCGCTGACTTTGTCCTTCCATCGACAACAACATGGTATAAACACAAGATGCACTGACCTTGAAAAAACTTAAGATCCCCTCGATATCTAACAACAAAAAATAATATGTACAAAAATCAAATTGTATCTGTCCGATGCGCCCCTTAAAATTTTACATAATTCATAAACACGTTTTCTAACGCAATCAAGAGACAACGAGTTATATTAGACAGTAGTTCCTATTGGCTCACCCTGTACATAAAGTGACGTTTGTTGATCGCGCGAAACAATTTCACGGGGAATCGCCGCGTAAAATCTTGGTTAACCGGGATCAGTTTCATTCGCGCGGCTAACTGGCTGTCGTACTGCCGCAATTTATGCTTCACTTTCGCGATCATTTAGCTCTGCGAGAGAGGAAGGGGGGAGATAGAAAGAGAGCCAGTCTCCTTCGTGTCGCCACCGCCGCAATTTCAAGAGGGACCGGGAGACGCCGCCAACGGAACGCGCGCGGCGAATGACGCGAGTTTAACGCGGGAAAAAAAAAGAACCGTTACGGCCGCGCTCGAACTGATATTGTATTCATGTCAGCAACTGCTGTCGACGAACCAAGTCGCGGGGCGGCTCAATAGACCGCCCTGTAATGGCCTCCGACGTGGGGGGGGGGGCGAACTTCCCGAGCCAGCGCAGCCCGATCGGCGAAATAATTTCGCGGGTTACCACGCACGGAGATCCACGAAGAAGCCTGCATACTTCTCGCTCGCGTGTGTTCTCGTCCGCTGTTGCAAGAATTTCTACGAACATACACACATAACCCCTCGAATATTCGCGACGAGGGACGATCCTAAAATCTTCCGATTTGCTTGACTCGTTTCCGTTAAGGAAAATCGAAATTCCAAGTCAATAGAAATCATTGTTGACCGTAGCAGACACATTTGTCGGAGTTAATGGCATGTTAGAATTGTACACGGTGTTATGTTAATTTTATGTTACCATAATGTTCACTACCGGCCAAAAGTATGTGACCAGGTCTGATGATTAAGGAAAAAGAAAAATATTATTCTACAAAGATTTGATAAAAGTAATGTGACGAAACTGATCGGAAATTATTTGTATATGTAGGTACTAATTCTGTAACTTTCGATTGTAATGTCTCGATAAGTGCGACGTACTCGGGTTCACTTCAGAGCATTCGTGGCGAGGGGGAAAGGTCTGGAAAGCCTTTCATAAATTTGTTTTTTGCCCGAAGCCGAGCCTCTGTTTACTCTGATTAGGTGGGAATATCACCATTGCTAGTGTCGCATTCATCGAGTTACCACTGTACCTTCTACCTTGTGAGCATACGAACTGTATTTCCTAGATTTTTTTCACCGAAAATATGAGTTAATATTCCTAATGAGCATCCTAATTCCACCGAAAAAGCTAAACTTCGTTCAAGAGAATTGCCGGATTGGTTTTCTGGATGTGGTCGCAGAAACAGGCCCGTGAAATCGAGAAAGCGCGTTCATTGCGCCGATGACTTCATTGTTCTCCCGTGGAGGATGGCTCGGCGTCGATTGTACGCCGGTAAGTAAACCCTTCGGGAGACGCCAGAGGACGACAAAAGAATCGGTCCTAAAACAAACCCTTCGAAACTGTCTTGTCTTTGTCCGGGGACATCTCACTGAAATTTGATTCGGGCGAAGAACCTCTCGACCGAGGAACCAAAGAATAATACCGTCAACACACAAAAACGATAACCGTTGGCGGTTTGAGAGTTCCACGGCGCGGCGCTGCTCCAACTACTGCTCCAGTAACATACTCTATCTCCATGTCCGTCTGGAACCGTTTACGCATTTTTTTTTTTTTTTTTCGTTTGGACGAACCGAGGAAAAATGTTTCGTCGGCGAAGTGGCTGCTAAGAGTAGTACGGACTGCGATATAGCGAGGTCGTAAATTGAAGGACCGCGCAGCGGCATATAGTAGGAGGAAGCTAATTCTTGACATGAATTCGCTTCTGCATCGCTCAAAAAATGAAATGTTCGTTGTCCAACCTCGTTCGAGAATCTTGCGAGGATACGAAACCCTGTTCACCCTACCAAGGTTTCATCGTACTGACGTTACGACGACCGGCTAATTTCGCGAGCAACTTTCACCAGTGATCAGGGCTGTATTTGTCAAGAATTAACGGAATATGATTTTTCCTATGTATGTAAGAAAAGCAACGTTCAATAACGTTGAATGTCTGAAAATTATCGGTTGACATTCACATGACGCCAAGTGTCGCGTCATCATCGGCCACTAAACAGTTGGCAGGGCGTATGATGCTACTGTGTCGCTGTATCTGTCGTTATAGTGTTTAAGAAGGTATTTCCACTCGGAGGCGTAATTTTTAAGAGATTTTTAGAACTAAGAATTACTGTACCAAGGAACTTGTAGTTTTTCGTACATGTTTGTTCACATTTTAAGAAAGCACAGTAAAATTTTTGTGCAATTATCTTATATATTAACAAAGTTATTACATATTTTATGCAGTGTATCACTCTCAATGATTACCACGATTTACGTTGTTGTATTTATCGGACGAAAAAAATCTAAGATAATCTTAATCTACATAAAAGTAACTATCTAGAGAACTATTATGAAGGAGAACAAAATTTTAACAAAATAACAGTCGTGTAAAGGAAAAATTTATAAATTTACAACTTTTTCAGGTGATAAAAAAAAACTATTGCAGATATTGACATAATAGTAGTTCGCAAAATAAAGAATAGTGTATTTTATATGTATGTCACAGTTGAAGTAGATTACTTGACTCATTATTTAAATATCGTGACACCGCCGTCCGGTGTATCGTTCTCTTAAAGTCGTCATAACTTCGTCATTTCCATGAATCGAAGCATATGACTTTGGAAACACATTTTCAAGGTATTAAACTTTAAGAAAATACAATTTTTAAAAATCGATTTTTTACCCCTCCGAATGGAAATAATTAATCCTCGGAAAGCAAACAATTTCGACAGCGTGGGGCCGTTTGGGCCTCCAGTGCATTATTCCTTCTAAATTAATTTTTTTGAACAAATTTCTTTGGCTTCCCTTTCATTTGAATTAATACATACAACTGCTAACTTAAATTAGTTATCCGAAGCTGTTGAGTTTCGAGGAAGTTCTAAAAAAACTCGTAGTCAAAATCATCCAGTCATTGTCGTCTGAATGTTAATCGAGTCGAGATAATCTCGATTTTTTTCGCGAACGTCACTTGGATATTCCCAGTATCTCCCGTGGAAAACGGTAACGCGCCGTGAGTATTTCATTAGAGCCGACAAATAGAATAGAGAATGAACGGGGTACGGTGCGTGGTATTGCTTCGCGACCTTAATTTCCGGAGCCCTCACTTTCGCCTTGGTCGTTGGGGGCACACGCAGAGACAGGACACACACACACACAAAGAGGCAGGGAGATAGAGAGAGAGAGAAAGAGAGAGAGAGAGAGAGAGAGAGAGAGAGAGACCGTCTCTTTGCCCTTCTTCGCTACTCTTCGTTTTCATCGTAGCACCTTCCAACGCGAGCAAAAAAAAAGAGTTGTAAACGGAGGTGGGCCGAGGATATTTTATTACCCCGCTCCCGAGCATCTTAGCTTCAGGTCCAAAGAGAGAATAGGAAAAGATGGTGGCATGGCGAACTATAATTCTTAATTTGGACGATTAGGTTCGCGTGCGGGCGCACGCGCGCGTCGTTTTCTCGATTCTTGCTACCGTGAATTTTGCACCCTTCCGGCCTCGTTTGGATCACGAATGCGCACAGAACACGTGTTTCTACCTTTTATCGCTCGAGGAGAAATTTTACATTCCCCTTCGTTTTAATAAACGAAAAAGAAATATATACAGCGAGCACAAAAAGTATCTGCACACTTGAGTCTTTTGCGATGAATATACTGAGTGAACCAACAAATATGCAATAGTAAAAAGGAAATGCATTATTTCAGAGCTTATTACCGTTGAAATTAGTGCAACAAGTATCGAAATTTTCAGAAATACAATTCAAAGACTTAGAAAATTATTTTGATGAGTAATCGGGTAGGCGCACTTTTTTTATCTGCTGCCAATGATCAGTATTAATATTATTTGTAATAGTAGGTGAAGCCGTTACTTCTGCATACGATTTGGCAGTAACATAATATTGAATAATCGCTGTAGTATCTGCTATTCAAAATAGTTCCCCTTATTTTCTATAATCATTTTGCATGTATTAACTATCATAACTTTAACGTGACTGTTATTAGGTTTGCGTATACCCAATAGCTACTGGATTATACAGGATATTAATCATATAAATTAAAATATTTATAAAGACGACAGCGAAGACCAAATTAAATTAAGAAAAGAAAACATCCCAGGATATTATAACCGATCTGACTACGTTTCGGAGGAATGGGTGTTATACAACAACATTTTCTCATCTACTTCAGTTCCTCTACAATTTCTATAAACACTTCAATTACAATATATGATATACATATACGAAATGTCCTCCTCTACATAAATAATTTGTAATTTACATTCCCTCTTTAAGCCTTTTCCGTATCGATCAAGAACACTTGAAAGTATTTTCAAGATTCATTAACTTTTGTATCATCATACTGAAATCAAGACTGTAGGTGAGCAATAAACTGGAGTGGATTCTATCTACCTAACATCAAACGAAGAATATACATCAAGATAGTTCGAAACAAAATATTAGATGTACCAATAAGTAATTCACTATCTTTTATTGAATTTGGTATTTATTTTCCAGGTAACCAAATCCCATGCGTTTTCAGTGATATGTGTGCCGGTTGTCCAACATTCACCGCCATTCAAAGAAAAAAAAAGAAGAAATCAAGGAGATATTTCGAGTTTCAACTATTTTACAGGTTTATTGACGCCTTGCCTTACGATTCTTTCGATGACTGGACTCCCCAGAATTGCTTTATTGATAATAATTTTCTAGATACAAAAGGAATTCTATTCTTAGTGCAAGTGTTCTATTTTAATAACAGTATTTCACTTCGACTTAAAAAAAAACGAATAATAGAATATTTTCATCAAATACAGTTTGGAACAGAGTTGGGCAAAAGATTATTCGAATAGTACATAGTGAAACTGGCAGTATCCATGATCGTAATCCTTAAATAATTGTTTGCCAAGTGTCTACCCATTCAAGATTAATTTATTGTGCAGATTGAAATTTCCACGTTTAAACGATTAAAACTGACGAAATACTTTTTTATCGTTTATTTGTTATTCAAAATTCTTTATCGACATAATGAATTTGCCCATCTCTGATTTGGAATACTCAACACATGCCTGACTCTATCTTATAAGGCAATGGGGTTAAAAAGAAACAGTGGAATACTTATTGGTACACTTGACATAAACCAAAAATCAACGGCATTGACGATTCCGCGAGCACCAATCCGAGGGTTAAATCGCTTTCGCTAAGGCCTACTGTCCACTAAGGCGTCTCGTCATAGACACGTCAACGTAGCATACAACATGACGGTTACGCTACGCTTCAGTTTCTGTCCACTTGAGCGCATTGAAAGCGTATAGAAAGCGTACAGGGAACTTCATTTTCCTCATTCGCAAAGATGTCGAACGACGAAGAAGACGTTATCGCCTTATGGAATTACATATATTCCAACAAGATATTGGTTACATCCTTACATAGAAAAGAACATAAATTGTAGACTATTTTTTGCTGCGCTAGGATTAGCGAAAGATGATCATGTATTTCATTCTTTCTACAGCATGAATAAAAATACGTGCAAGAATTTAATGCGCTTGGTAGCTCCGCTAATCCAAAAACAAGACACTAAAATGCGATGTTGATGAGATACCCGGGTATCCATGAGATATCAGAATGTACGAGATAGTCGAAAATCTTGATTCGAGAGTTGAGCATTTTTCAGCTATGTTCGATCAATATTGGCAATGAACGGAATAAACTGCGAAAAATTGAGAATGATATTACCTGCACGTTACGATTACGCTTGAATATCTTTCGAACCCTTGAATACCCTACAAACATTTACGCGTATAAATATTGTAATAAAAACGCTAATAAATATTTGGAAAATAATATTGCAATATTCTTTTGTAATCAGTAGTCATATAATAATGAGTAAGTCATGTTTTTGCAATGTAACGTGAATGCTAATTGTAAGTAGCGCAGTATACGCGGCTGTGATAAGACTCCCGAATCGAAATTCTCGACTGTCTCATATATTTGGATATCTTATGGATACCCGGGTACCCGGGTATCTTATAAAGTCACAGCTCTAGTACAAACATAGGTATTTTTTCTATTTTTTAAATACTTTATTGGTAACTTTTCAACAATCTGTACAAATTTCACGGCCGACATATTTCACAGTCAATCACAAAAGAAAATTTTGCATCGTTCTTTACGCCTAGCAGCAGACATCGTTGACGACGCGTTTTATGCTGAACGCATGCAGCGACGAAAACGCGACGCTGAAGCGTAGGTATGTGGGCACACGTCCATTGTTTTACATTGGTCGCTACATGGAAGCGTCCTGCAAGCGTCAAATATCTATGAAGCGTCTATGACGAGACGCCTTAGTGGACAGTAGGCCTAATCCGTGCCGTAACTGTCCATATTTCCTCCCAATCGGTTGACAATGGACGTCCGGCCCGATTGAACGATCCTGGAACGGCGCGATCTGAAAGTTAATATTTGCCGTATCGAACAAAGTCATCGTCCGCACAATGTCTGACTCCTATGTGCGCGATCAGCGTTTTCCAACGATCGAGGAGGATCGAAACACGGGATAGTGGTGGGTAGAGGAAGAGAGAAAAAGAAAAGGGAAAAGGGACACACGGTCGGTCCGAATTTGGAGGAACCGTGCCGACAAGCCCTCTCTGTTTAACGTTTGCTTTGTAACAACGCGGTAGCACGCGCGCCGAAAGTCTGGGATATTCGGCTAGGGCGGATTTCCGCAGGGTAATCTAGCATCCCACCTCCTCACACCCCCGCCCCCCCTCTCCTTCTCCTAACCACTCCGCAGTGCTTCCACCAGACAGCGGTGCCATTTGCCTCGAGCCCGTTCGAATAGATAGGAATCGTATAAATGGGTCATTCGTTTGCAAAGGGACGCCGCCGCGCGTCGCCGTCCCAAGGAAAGAGGAACGTCGCCTCTTCATTTCGCGAAACAAGCACAAACTTACACGGTATAATCGTCGAACATACGAATCCCGAGGTTTTCGAGTCCGTATAAACTCTCAATTGTCTTTCCTGGTTTTATTAATGCTCCATTAACCGTGGGCGATGGCCCCTATTTCGAACATTCGCAAGTCATATTCCCTTTTAGGGGTAAATTCAGGAGAGACGCCACTCTTTTTGGTTGGCAGCCAATAACTTGTTTGGGTTTGTGCTAATTAATACGATGCTTTTTTTTGTTACAATAACACATTTATATACTACGAAAAAATGCTAAATATTTTAAACTTTTACAAATATTTTTTTTTGTTTTGAAAAAATAAAAATAAAAATATACTAAACTGTTCTTGTACAAAATCAATATTAAATTTTTTTTAATGATAGGTCGGCAAAGTGGCGTTGTTTCCAAATCTTGTAGGAGAGATGCCACACCCATGGGGTAAGATATTACTTATGTTTCTTATGCCTTTTTCTCTTATATTTTCCTCTCTCACAGTTAGTGCATTGTACGGCTTACACTGTGCAAGACTCGTGAAACCATTTTTGGTATGAGCAGCATTTGATCCAGTCAATTGTCTTTTTGATGGTAAAATAATTTTCCCAACATTCTACGCATTATTATATTTATAATTTATTATTATTATTATTATTATTAGTGTTATTTTGATCCCTGGTAGAAATACTGTGAATACAGGCTTCGACATGCTGCAAGACTGACACAGCTGTACTTTCTGCCTTTCTCTTATAGAGAGTAGTTGATAGACATTTGTTTTAGATGCTTTAATATTATGCTATAACTTCGACAAACTCTCCTGTAAAGTTATATATTTTTGACTTACGGCAGTATTACAACCAAGGTGCGATATAAAAACAGATGAGTTAGGGGTCTATCTGGACCCAGATACCGCTGTCTATTTGATCAGTAAAAACGTTCGTCTTCCAAGGGTTAACGGAGAAGCATATGTAGCGTCGTTCAAGCCTGAGAATGGTAGGTAACATCAGCGAGAGTGGATTGAAAAAGAAACAAGGCTCTGAGAACAAGGACGTCCAGAAGTATTATAAAGTTTGTGTAATACTGTTTAATCCGTTAACACCTGCGACCAATTAAGAAGCTCGACGTAGCAGGAAGTGAAGGTATAGGCCTTTTGATTCGCTCACGTGACTTTTTACACGTATGCATTGACGATCCCAGGTCTCGATGGACGGAAGTAAAATTTTTCATTTCTTCCTTTCATTTATTTTCCACGCACTATGGGTAGTAATCACGAAGTGAAGAAATACAACAGAACTTCGTTTATGTAAACCTAACCGTGTTGTAGGTCTCTGAAATGGGTCACTCGTGAGGTGATTTGGAACAACTTTTCCCTTAACAAAAATGTTATCCGAGGCTTTGTTAACGAGGTATTAACGAAAAACCCTGACCAATCAGAGCGCGAGTCTGCCGACCGAGCTTCCAGCCGAGCTTCCGCGGTAGCGTTGGCTACTAATCGCAGCACTCAGCCGGCAGACACGTGCTCTGATTGGTCGGGGTTTTTCGTTAATATCTCGCTAAGAAAGCCTCGGATAACATTTTGCTAAGGAAGAACATCTTCCAAATCACCTCACCAGTGACCCATTTCAGGGACCTACAACACTTTTGTTACACCCTGTATAATAAGAGTGCACCAACTTCTTCCCACCACCTATAATTTTTCGTTCGGGTAAAATTTCGTTTATGTAAATGGGAGTTCGTATAAACGGAGTTCTACCGCAGTTTAAAAGCGTACCAAAGGAAACGGATGAAAATTGCAAATTAACAAAAAAATAAAATTATTCTGAGTTAATATATCCAGCAGTCTGATTCGAGAAGTATAACAGACAATCTCAAATACAACAGTCTAATTCCTTACGAACATCGACGACTTTGGCTCATTTCCCCATTAACACAGACGGGGGGTTAATTGTACATATTTTCGTAATCCAACGTTTCAAACGGCGGTACTTACAAAATTCTCTGTTGGTTCAATTATATTCGCCCGCAAAACACCCGTTAGATTTTCAACGGAGGGAAGGGGGAGGGGGCGGAACACGGCCGATACTCCGTGGACTTAATTAAAAATTAAACGAGCCCTCCGGGAGCGTCGCGACCGCTGAAATTCGTCGACGGTCGGTCCATAAAGCCGAGGATTGAGCGTCGCTCCTCACAATGGCGCCCCTCTGCAAACGAATGGTCTATCCATACGGATCCTACCATTTGGACGGTCTGGGACTACCCGAAATATAGGTACGGTGTACGCCCGAACGCGATCTGTGTTTTCAACGAACACACGGTGCTCCTTTTCCTACAGTTTCATTTCTATCGTTCTCTTTGTCTCTTGGTATCTTCGGATATTTTTCGAAACAATATACAAAGAAAAATAATCGAGCGCATGGACAAAGCAATGCCCTGGTTTTCCTTTGGTGTATAATCCAGTCTGAAAACTGCTTTGAATTTGTATGAATACGCTTAAGCTTTGCGTCACCAAGTAACGCAGAGTTTGTTCTCTTTTGTGATTTCTTTCTTCTCTAAAGCATTATCAATTTGCCTAGGATACCGATCGCTTGGATAAAGATCAGCGCTATGAAATTTTATGAACCCGTGGTATTTCTTAGTAATAAAAAAATGATGGAATATAAACGTATAAGAAAACAACAGGCGATCGATTTGTGACTAACACGCAAACACATTTCCAAGGTGTAAAAGGTGTCCGTTAATATAAATTGATATTCTATTGTCCAGTGAAGCACAGCTTTCGTTCTATGGGTACCCGGTAACTGAACAAGCGCATAAATGCGTTCGAAATATTTATATCTAAAATTTTCTTCGTATCGATGCTTTGCTTCCAAGATAATCAAGTTTCAAAGTTCATCTAACGCGTGATGTATTCATAGTGAAAGTAAGTAGAAATGGAATACGGTGAACCGACGCGTCAGCCAAGTTCAATTGCACGTGTATCTGTTTAGCAGATTTTCAAATTCGATTTTCTCGAAAAACGAAGCATCATGCGAAAAAATGTTATTCTACATTTTCGATTTATTTTTCCACTCTTCAATTCTAATATCGATATTTTGTATCGATATTTAATCTGGCGATATATTCCAGTGTCGATAGTTAACAATCGCTGCATTCGCCGTAACGTAACAGGTCGTAAAGAAAATGGACCAATCGCGAGCTTCCAATGAAGTTTGCGATTGGTCGATTTCTTTTACACTCTGTTACCTGAAAATCCTGCCCTAGTAAATAGCTGCTTAAATAAATAATTGATTTTCATTTTTGGAATTATTCCTTCTAATTTAATTCCAAGTATCGATACCAATAATATCGATATTTTATTCTCGGTATACATGTGTGTCGATGCTCTGAGTATCAATAGGCATCGATACGAAATATAGATACAAGTCAAATGTGTCGCCACCATTAGATTGTACCACCACTTCAGAAATACCCTGTATAGTTTCATTCTGTAAATGTAAATTAATGTAAAATTATTATTTATTATTATTTGTTTAGAATTGACGGTCAAGGCCCAATATAATGAATTATTACAGTACTTGTAACGTGAATTGAAATACGTTAATTGAAATAGTTTGCATTTAAATGATGATATTCTACCTGAGAAGAAATCTATGTTATGAACGTATATTTGCGTATATACATATTTTGTGAAGAGATCCGTATATGAACTTCTAACATCGGAATAATAAAGGATGCCTTTTCCTAACACATCGGGTTGGTGCGTATAAGTCTATATAAGTTCTAGTACTGTTGGACAATTAATTTCGAAAAAGAGCCATCAGTTATAATTCTACGTGCAGCCAGAGTTTTCACACTCAATTTTATAAGAATAGATGTATAACCAGAAACTCAGAAAAGCCTATGAATGTGTAATTTATGTTCTACAAATCTCAAGCATCTGTGTTGAACTCTTCCTAACTGATCGGTGCAGTTAATTGAGTCAGCAAACCAAATGATTAATGCGTACTCTAGGTGAGGTCTATAAAATTATCCAAAGAATCAGGATCCAACGCTGTTTTACGGCATTTCAATAGCCACATAGAGAAATTTCGTAAACGCAACGTGGAAATGCGTAGGTACCCAGACTACCCGGTTACTGACACAACAACAACCGAAATAAAGCCAACCTACGGTTCCATTCTATTCAATAAAAAAGCTAAATATTATACATATTGTTAAATAAAACTACCTTATAGTTTGGTACTTTTATTTATCTCATGGAATCTTTTTTAATAAACATTCTAAAATAATTTGTTTCCATGGAATTTTAGTTATACAGATTCTAAAATATCTATTCCATACGGACATGGTGTAACAATAGGTTTACAGACAGTTTTTATATGTCTATCATTACGGAGACGCGTCAACGAAACTGCAGATATCTTCAAAAAAACAACTTATTTTATTTAGTACTCAATTTACAATCGCGTCAAACTGACGCGTATCTGTAGAGGTAGGTATACCACATAGAGAATTTCGCGATTAGAAGGCATTAAAAATGTGACAAAATGACGCGTCCCGTGAACCTACATAGTGTTAAAGAAGTTCCCAAGGGTAGCAAAACAAAGACAACCCACGGTTCCGCTCTATCCAATGAAAAAGGTAACACAATTTTCGTGTCTCACAACTACACCAATTCTCGATTAATCCTTGTGCAGGCAGACAACTAAAATATTCACGGTTATTGAGCAATCGGAATACCCCCATTCTGACAGATTAGATAAACATAGATAATTTTACTTCCATACTTTTCCGAAACTCTTTGTTGTTCCTTCCTATAGTATACTAAGCGCTGTTTTAAACAAGAACATAACAAAATGTGACAGGAAATTTAGACATGGGTACCTGGGTACCCGGTTGTCTACACAAAGGTTAACAATAACGTAAGTACAATCCTCAATTAGTAATTACGCAATACTCATACCGAACTAGCAAAGACAGTATACGACAATAAAATACCCATTCGTGTATCAGACCCGGAACATGGCGTAACCCGTTTGTCCCCCCTCACCCCGGTCCCTTGAAAATTCCCACAAATTTCTCAAGACCTGCGGCCTCGCCTGACACGCGAAAATATCTTTGACCACACACTTTCGACAACTTATCGGCCGGTCGTTCCTCGGTTGTCTACCAAAGTTTTCCGAGGTGTTCCGTCTCGACCGTCCGACGGTTACGTTCTATGTATAGAAAATACATCGACCTTCGCCGCGCCTTAGAAGTTAATCGGATTTAGCATCGTGCCCGCTCGCAGACATGATCCATGGCCCAATAAAATATACTTTCAGGAAATATATAAGACAAGTTCTCGCAGGAGAAACCGCGCGGGCGGTTACTATCGATCATGTCCTCCCCTGGTTGGTTCTTCGCTTCCACCAACAGGCGGAATACTCCGCCCTTTCGCCCCTCTTAGCGGGGGAGGGGGTAGGACCCCTAAACGCGTCTAATTTCATTTAACTTTTGCCTCAGCAAATCATTTCGAACACGGCAAAAAACACACACACACACACACACACAGGGGGGGGGGAGCGAGAGTGGGGAGAAAAAGAGGTTCACTTTTGTCTACCAGACAGTTTTGCGTCGGTTGATTACGACGAACACAGAAACATGAAGGGGGTGGGGGGATATTCTGCGGCCGTAGAACAGATACGGAACCCATCCGCACCCGCGGGTTACGCCGCGTGCAACGGCGGTAGCAGAAAGGTTCGCGCGCTCTCCGAACCGCGTCGACGATGTTTCGCGAGCCGGAGAAGACACCGCGGCGGTTTTCGTCCGGTGAAAAATTTACTTTAGGATGCAAATAACTTCACCGTGGAACCAACGGCGCCTATCGTACCTGCCGCCGACGCTGATTTCGCGTGCGCGCATGCAGAAGTTGCAATGTTAGCCAAGTAGGTACGCGATATCCGTGAGCGCCGCCGGTATTCCATCGGCTTGGAAAATGCCAAATACCAGAAACACACACCGGATTCTCCCGTGCTCTGTACACACCTCTTTTCACGTACAACATGCCGGCACTGGCACCATACCTCGTTGTTCCTATGGAAATCGATGTTTGCGGAACACATTGACGGGAAAGAGAAGTATAGAATAGCGATTTTAACCACTTGCGCTGGCAGCCAGGTCACAAATGCGTGTAATTTCGACGTGTGTGGCACGTCTTTCCAGCGCAAGAGGTTAATTTATTCGACGTACACTTTGTCACACAAGAGGCTGTCCGTCGTATGTCCGTGAAGAGTAATCGAAAATACAGAGTGTCCGAACAAGATGAAACAATCCACAAGGTGCGTATTCCTCGTGCAAATACAGATCGAAAAGTCCTTTACCGTTTTGTGATTCGAAGCTCCATTTCTGAGATATTAGCAGTTGAACGAACTTCAATCAGCTGAGCGGTGAGCCACGCATACGCGCAGACAAAGTCAAGAAGCAGAGGTCAGGGCCTTGGGTCGTGCGCATATACAGGGTGTAGCAAAAGTGTTGAAGGTATTTGAAATGGGTCGCTCGTGAAGTCATTTCGAACTCGTTTTTCGTTAACAAAAATATTATTCGAGGCTTTGTTAACGAGATATTTACGAAAAACGCCGACCAACAGAACGCGAGTCTGTCGGCCGAGCGCTGCGATTAATAGCCAACGCTACCGCGGAACCTCGGTTGGAAGTTCGGCCCGCAGACTCGTGCTCTGATTGGTCAGGGATTTCCGTTAATATTTCGTTAACAAAGCCTCGGATAACATTTTTGCTAAGGAAAAACTTCTGCCAAATCACCTCACGAGTGACCAATTTCGATGACCTACAACACTTTTGTTAATGTATACAGGGTGTTAATTTTAACTCGAGCACCTAAATTATTTCCGTTACTATTGAAAGTAAGAAAAATGATTAAATAGAATGTACATGGTTTTAAGATGTGCATCTGATGGTGATAAAAATCTTGCGAAGGTCATTTTAACGGTTTTTTCAAGGTCATCGTATTTTTTTGCATATTAACATGTATTTGTTATGACGCGATGTGATAGTCACGGTCAAGATGAGTTCAACGACCTGCACACCATGACCAGTTTCAGTTTGAAGAATGCAGAAGTAAATAAACATAAGAACAAGTAAAAAACATTTTATCGCCATCAGATACACGCCTTAAAACCATGTACCTACATCCTATTTAGTCATTTCTTCTTACTTTAAATAGTAGCGGAAATAATTTCGGTACTCGAGTTAAAATTAATACTCTGTATATGAAAAATTAGATTTCGGCCGATCACGCAAAGTGGGCGAAAATTAAGAATCGGTCGGTGAGAGAGACCATTAAGCCGAGAGAGAGGCAGAGAGACGGGAATAATGGTATATGCGCGTGGCTTAACGACGATCGAAATAATTCCACGTTCTACAATTGAGCCGTGATCTCACGCTTGAATCGCGAAAAATCTTGAGAAACCGCTGGCAAAAGAGGGCAAGCATTATCTCCTAGCCGTATGTCCAGGCTTACTTAATGCCTGGAAAGGTTTCGATGACGAGCTAGAATACTCTCTGCAAAACACGCACGATAGCCACGGTTTAGTAATGAAACATGGATCGCCCAGCGTTCAACCGCAAATTCCAAGCAATGAATAATACAGCACCTCCATCAAAAAGAAACCTGCATAACGCAAATTGCTGGTATTTCTAATCGAAAATCTTTCAAACAAAAACGGTAATCATCGTATCTCGCAATTAACATGAGTATCAGATAATGTACACCACCACATAGGTAAATACAAAATTATACATACACTACCGAGAAAATGTATGGGACCAGAGTTCGTGATTGATGGAACAGTAACTCGTTATTCTATTACGATGTAACAAGAGTTACGGAATCCGTATGTACAGGGTCTTATAAAAGAACCATTCAATATTTATACGCTACATAGGACACACTGTACACCGAGCGAAAGAGCTTTAGTGAACGTAGGTCAAAACGTCAACCGTTTCTGATATATAAATATTTTTGTATGTTAGCATCATGATTGACATACTGTTATAAATTTAGTTCTGAATGTCCCCGTTCAATTTCCATACATACCTACTTCATGACAGAAAATTTCATCTGCAATCATAGTCAGTTGTCATCAACCGACGATCGCGAATCTGTTTAGTATTAGACAATTACAAAGTATCGTGCTTAAAGTGGCAGCGTATTACTCTAATGAAGAAATTGCAAAGAATTAGAATACATAGGACCGTTCCTGGCGGGGGTGCAAAAGGTGTCTACGCACCTGGGCGACCAAACCAAGGGGCGGCCGCAGATCGTTTATTATATGTGAAATTTTGGCTGGTAAGACTGGTAATCAATCCTTTTTTTACGATTATGAAAATTTTAGACAAACAGAATTCAATGAAACTAGTTTTATATGTAATCTTTGTAACACTACTCGTATACGACAAGAATGAACTATCTTTATGGACAGCCGAAGATAGCATATGATATTTAGCCATATTTATTGGATTAAATTCGTGTAGGTGATTAATGGTCGCAATTTATCGCCAAACTTTTGCCCAGTAGTGTACGTAACCGATACAATGAAATGCACGAAATCTTCGGGTAAATAAACTTTTCCCCGGAAGATACGGTCGAGCACGAATGACCAACTGATTTGTCAACCGTGACGAACAAATCGCACGACCAAGAAGTTCCATCGACAGAAATTCGTGTCTCGTTAGCAGCCCGAAAGGCAACAAGAGAGAGGGAGAAGCCGAGAAACGTCGGCCAATTCAGCTGAAATTCGTGCAATCAAAGTAGGTAGGTCGGAGATTCGGTGGTGGTGCAACGGAGGAGAATCGATATCACGGAGGTATACTTGGTGGTACACGACGACTGGAGGAGCTTGAATGAATGACAGACAGAGAGGGATCATAAAGGAAGAATGGGAGGGCTGGAAAAAAGGCAGAGGGACTGCAAGGGAGCGAAGGAGGAGCAGAAAGGGGCAAGGGATAGACGGTAAGGTTGGCAGAGGGTAGGTAGGGGGGAGGCAAACGAGCAACAGCCGCTGCTCTTTTGTTTTCTGGGACAAGAGGGTGTCTTCGTTGGCTCGAAATCCTAGCTAGACCAGATAGCCGTGCCCACCGATTCGTCCCTCGCGGATATGAAAGTGCGTCGATCGAGGGTTCCTTCTGTCCCACGAAAATCTTCCGCTGCGCTATATGTATGTATAACATCTATTTTTCCTTCGCCCAGATTTTTCGCCAACAGTTATATTTCTTCGACAATTACGAGATCGTCCGCGAATCGTTATTGTCTCTGGGATCTCGGCGTGGCCGTCGATCTGTTGATCCGAATCTTTACTCTGACTCTCTCCCTCTTTCGGAACTAGTACTCAGCTAAATTGTTCCCCAGTTCAGAGGAACTGCAGTTGTACCTGAGCAAACTGGTTTCGTGGAATCTTCGGGGTACAATTCGATTTATTCGTTGACACACTGACACGAATAAAAATGGTGTTTCACCGAGTAACTAAAAAGACAACTATGTATGGCAAGGTATAAGATCTACTGATCAACCATACCTTGTCTTATCCTTGCCTGATATGACGTCGCATAAGGTACCAAATTATGTTGTATATATTTTGACCGATTGAAAATCTGCCAGCGTTCACTACTACAGCGGGAAACATCGAGGAACATATTGTAATGAACGTATCATTTGATCCCGCAACACAACCAACGTATATAAAACCGTGTAATATCCCCGAGACTTGTATAAATACAAATGAATGGAAATACTAACTGAAAAAACTACAAAATGTTCCAATAATTTGTCTTGAATAGTTTGTTCACAATTAATCCCTTGCCGTGTGTTGAGGATTTCAAAATCGATTCAACAAAGAAGAATATTAATCGGTTTTTTTTAGTCGGATTGAGGTACCACGTTACTAGTATTAATATTTAACTTTTACAGTAAAAGTACAGTTGCGAGAACTACAGAATTCCTTTCGTTTCTGGGAAACTATCGATAACAATGTAATCCGGGAGACTGCAGACGTCCAGAAAATCATAGGGCAAGGGGTTAAATATAAATGGTACCTTAATTGTTCTCGAAATCACTTTCCATCGTCTCGTCACATAGAACAGCAATAAGAACTACAGGGGGTAAAAAGTATTTGTACACCCTTTAAAACGGAACAACTCTTTTAAAATTGGTCCAAATAACTTAAGTTTTTTTGTGAAGTTAGAGGCATTAATTTACTAAATGATGTGAAAAAAAAATGTGAAAAAGTTGCAATTGGTCCGAATCGCGAAGAAAATATTAAAGGTCGTGTTTTACAACTTTTTAATCTGAGGCTATAATATTTTCTTCACGATTCGGACCAATTGCAACTTTTTCAAATTTTTTTTTCACGTCATTTAGTAAATTAATGTCTCTAACTTCACAAAAACTCTCAAGTCATTTGGACCAATTGTAAAAGAGTTGTTCCGTTTTAAAGGGTGTACGAATACTTTTTACACTCACTGTAAATAATTTACAATTAGCAACCACTCGATATTCCCACTGTGACCATGAAAGTCTAATGTTTCGTCTTTTAAAATCTTCAATATAAAAAGTTTCAATCTGCTGCCTGAAAATATTCAAATTTCGCAACTAATTAGTGGCCACCACAGACGATTTGAACACGTGATAAGCAATTACGATCCACGATCCCAAAACGTTCGAAAACTGTGGCAGCTCTTCGCGGCAGAAACAAAAAGACCTTCTCTCCGCGCAAGCTGACAGAACATCTGCCAGTTTGGAACTGTTTGGTACTGTTTGCCGGGTGTACATTCGCAACGTGTGCACATTCAACGGAGCATAATGAGAGCATTGTTCTCGGAAATTATAGCGGCATTGTTATTACTCTTTCTTTTTCCACGCTGCGCTTCCTGTTCTATCCTCCACCCCCGTATCTCGAGTTTCGTCGCTTCTTTTTCTTTCTTACCACCCCCCCCCCTCTCCTGCGTTGCAGTTTAATCTCTTCTTCGTCCCGTTTTTCCACCTCTAAAACATTTCTTTTGACGGTCACGGTGTTTAACGAAGGGAACCGTCGGGATGATTATGCGAGCGAAAATTTCTTTTCGAGTCCCATAATAATCTCGAGAAGTATAATTCCCAAATAAATACCAGAGAATTTTCGGACGAAACCATGTCCAGTTTGATTGGAAAATAAGTGAGAACCGAGTCGTGCGTGAATGAAATCATCAAAGCTACCGACACAATCCAGGGGTTTATTCTAAGCTCTTCGAGATCCTTGGCCAGGAACGTTTTACTCGGAAGTAGGAAAGTATAAAATGTATGTACTTGGCTACTGTCAAGTTGATTACAAAAGGAACGAGAGGCGGAATAAGCGTAAAGGAGAAGGAAACACCCTCGAGAGACCTGGGTAACGGAAGAAACGTCTAAAGCTTCTCGCGAATTGAACGATATTGTCCTTGGTAACTGGCCGTTTTCCGCTCCTTATTCCTGAGTATACACGGGACGCACCCCGTTGATACAGGTGAGAGACCGCAGTGTTTAAGGGATACGTTCCACATGGGAGCGAAACGGCAAGGGCCAGTTTCAGTTGGACGTAATCAATAGCATTACCCTTGCCTCCATTATAGCCGCAGCTACAGGCTAGAATGGTGGATCATTAGGAATATGAGATAACGCCGTAGCAAGATCAATTCCGCTTTGAGTCTATCCGGTCGGTCCGAGCTGAATAGATTGATTCCGTTATAATAGTATTAAGACGTATTTTCTCCCGTAACCACGCAATTATGTAGCGTATCATGCAAATGCTCTTAGTCGGAATTAAAATTAGGGTATTCACCCGTCAGGAGGATACCATTACCGTCGATGATCGAATTAATTGGAGGGGATCGTCGAATACGTTGTGGAGCCACCTAATAAGCCTCAAGAAAATGGAATTAGATATTGTGCGAAGATACCAGAGAACACTAGAACGCTAGTTTTATATCGATCGAACACAATTCAAGTATCTAGGCATATCATTCGAGCATTCTTCGGTCAGTCCTATCTTTCTTTTATGTCTCTTTACGTATTCATTCGGTTAATTATATAACGTCTAATCAAGACAGAGATATGCAATATTAAATAGGAATGCTGAAGAATATTATGTTCTGACTTCATCTTGACGAAATTAATGGAAGGACATCGGCATATATTTCAGTCATCGGTACAGCACGTTGTAAAAAATATGTATTAACCATTCAAATCAATTAATTCTTCCATTTAAGAGATTATTGGTACACATTATCTTTTCTTACAAGACTGGATTGTCATCTCTATTGTACAGCCCCTGGTACCTTCATTGTTTATTTATATTACGACAGTTAACTGATTATATAAGATACTTTTATTCTTATTGTTTGTGGCTAAAAGGGAACTCTTATTTTCCCCCATTTAAATAAATGAACACACGAAACGTCAAGCATTAGATATTGAGTATAAATCGTCGCTCTAGTTCTTAATCGTTTTATCTCCGCTAACTAAGTAGTTTCTAAACTTAGAAAACTGCGTTCAAGGTTTCCGAAATTTAATATTATAGAAACAGCAAAGTAGTGAAACAATCAAATACACTATAACATCATCAACTGAATAGCTACATATTTATATTGCAAAGTTTAACAAAATTTTATATTATTATCAACATAAATTTTTAATTATTGTCAGTATTTGGAGATACAATCATTAAGAACAGAAATTTTCAGAGTTTCAGAATTAGGACTTATATTTGTTGTTTTCTAGGTTAAATTTTCTTTATATTATTGTGAATTTATATTCTTCAGACTAATGAGACGCACGTAGATTGATTAACAATTTAACTCATTCCTAAATTTACGCATATCAAAATCACTTCAAAGAACCAATCTAATCAGAGATTCACACCTATCGAATTACGTTCAAACAGCTTAATCAAATTTCTTGCACGAGTATCAAGTATTAGGGGAGAGGTGTTTAAAACGATCCTTTTAAGGCGTAATTCATATAAAAAATACAAATACTCATTATTTAAATAAAAGTAAAGTAGTTTTTGTAAGTTAGTCTATCTATCTTATTATTGGCTTAAATAAAATTTAGCTACGTGATCAATTATATTTTTTATTCATATTTCTTTGAAGGCATACTTAAGGATCATTTTGTAATGTATATGTACGTACTGATAGTAAATGCGACGAACATTAAAAAGAATTTCAGTTATTACATTTTATTTAAATAAAAACAGCTTTGACGCGTTGTTTTTCTTTCATACTGATGGGGCATTGTCGTAACTAAAACAAAAACAATATAATAGCATACGAGTAAAATGATTCCTGAGACCATTTTATCCTACTAGGGACGGATCATATGACCCCAAACACCTAACTCACATTCATGAATTAACTTATTATTGAATTGTGGTTAAATCAGCGCAATAAGCAGCTGTAACATTAACCCGTTTATGACAAAAGTTACACAACATTGAAAAAGACCTTATCTTAGATAAATTGCAGTACTGTAACATTTTTCTTCTGGACAACACACAGAGCACTGATATTGACATAGCACTTGGAGCAACGACTAGTGACGTGCAGGGAGGACTATATTAGAACGACATTACGATATAGCACCACTAATAACCACAGGGCAGCCAGGAATCATTTTACCTCGAGGGATCGTTTTAGACACCTTTCCCCTATATAAGAGTGGCGGAATTAAATATCGGTCGTAATTGTTCGAGAATCAACGAAAGATTTCAACAGATTTAAATTTTTGCATTCCGTGAGAAATTTCCATAAACGCGAGGCACAGAGAGAGAGAGAGAGAGAGATAGAGCAGCGTCGAATTTGCTGCGTGGGTGTACACGGTTTTATCGTCGCGGAAAAAAGTTCCAAAACGACGTTTGTTCAATATATTCTATTGTTACCGAAGCCATATATTTTTTGTAGTTACTCCGATGTTGCTTTGAGGCGAATCTCTGTCTTTCCCTCTCTCTCTCCCCCTTCACCCGCTAGAACACGCTTGTTTAATGATTGCAAGTTAAATTGCACGGCGTGCTATTATAACTTCATATCCTCGTTAGACATTCTATGAGATCATCGTCTGGAATATGTACTTTTTGAAGCCGTTGGTTTACTATGTACTTCTCGAGGAACTTCGCGGGAGCGTGTAACACGACAGGAAATTTTTGCTGGACACCAGCGCAGCTTTGTGGTTTTTTTTTTTAATTTTATAAAAGATTTAATCCTCTGAAACGCGCAACGTTTTAAACGCTGGCCGTTTCTCTAGAAGAGACAGTTATTCCCGATTTCTAATCTACAAAAAATTATTGAAATCAAAAAGCATTCGGAAATTAATGGAAAACCAATCGCATCCGAAATGCCGTTAAAAGTAGCTTTCCATTAAACGATTAATGCCATTCCATCTATACCGTCACCTTTTGAATTCACGTATATTCAAATATACAGGGTGAGTGTTTAAATCGATGTGTACAATATCCCCGAAACCGTTGACGTTACCGAAAAATATTTCGGATAAAAGTTAAATGATCTGAAGAGAGGGGGGATAATCCCATTCATGTAGTTTTTTCATAGGTGAACGCGTAAAGCACAAATTCAGGTGAAATTCCTATGTTTAAATGGAATCATAATTTTTAACAGATTAATCCGTTATGCCACAAAAATATTAGTCCAGAAGATATTTCAATTTCAATATTAGAAAGTGGTACCCCATTTCGGTACAGCTAGTACGCGTGATATCTATTTTATGCTTGCATGGATGGCACGTAGTACCATTTCGCAACTTTGCAATTCAAATATGTCCTAACCTAATGGTTTTACGACATAAATAGCTTAATACATTATTATAGAAAATGACGAACAGCATCAACTAATGGATTTTAAAAACACATCATCCTATTTAAAGAAAAGAAACAAATTTGACCTTCATATGTCCTCTATGCGTGTACCCGCAAAAAAACATGCTTGTTACAAATTATTCCCCCCCCCCCCAACCATTCAACTTTTATTCAAAACATATTTCGGTATCCCCAACAGTTTTGTGGATATCCACGAAGATCGATGTAAATAATTCTCACCCCCGTTGTACAGCGAACGAAAAGGGAATCCCTCCATTCTCGAAATTACGAAACCGCTAAATTCGAACATTCGATTAACAGTTTCGTACTCCGAAACACTGTACGAAGAAACGACAGAAATGAACGTAAACGCCAATATTAATACATTCAACGCGAGTGACGTGAGTGTACGCGTGATTGGTCTGGATTAGGTTCTTCCGAAGAATATGTAAAAGAAAAAAAATTCTCCAGGTATTGAATTTTCCTTGTGCACAAGCATTCAGTATGAGTATCGCCACCAGTGTGTGCAGCCGTTTTGTATTCCGAACTCTTTTTGTCATTTTACAGATGGAACTTAATTATCAAGGCAAATTGTACTTTTTCTATTTCCGCCACCCGGGACACCCTTCGATATTCGGTACCGTGTCCAATCTGTTAATACCGATGATGCTGATTCGCTCAAGAAAAAAAAAAAGACTAGAAAATATCGATAGGTCGAATCATCGAATTTTGTTCATGGCCGATCAATCGTATCCAGGAATAAAAAGCGTCTAGATCGGATGGCAATTTCCCTGAAAACGTGGACGTTAGCCGCGATATTTCCCGGGGATTCGCAATATTTTTCCACAGGTGGGACAGGGGATGGCGGTGGCGAATTAGCTGATTACTTTTCGTTCGGGAATTAACGCGCGACGAGTAACGCGATTCATGGTGAACGCGGGAATACAAATTCGCGTAAACCGATGGGGACGAACGGGGCAGTGGCCACGGCGACCGATCGTTCGATCGATCAGGACGGACAGAAGGACGGATAGGGGGTGTCACTGTGTACCATTACGGCTACATACGTAGTGGAAGCATGCAACGAGATGGGGCAGGGGGTTCGGTGATAAAGATCCGCCATGACTGATGAGGATGTAACCGGCCGGTCCTTTTGTTCGAGCCTTTTATCGTTAACGAATTTCAAACAAGCCTGCGAAAGCACGATCCTCGGAACCAGCAACGATTCCGATGCCAGAACGATATAGGGGCATCTCTCTATTGGCCATTTGCCAGTTCGGGAGTAACAGCACTCGGGGGCTCGGACTCGATAGTAAACAGCCAATGGGGAACCTTTCTCCTACGCCGCTGCGGCCGCCGCGATTCACGGTGCCTGGGCTTTGAAAAGGCTGGCCTTGGGTGTGTAACCATTGTACTGTGATTGAAGAGGCTAATTTAGATGGACGCGCGTGTACGCTGGCCAGGAGGGAAGAAACTCTCCTAAGGAGTGTTCCCTCTATACGCCAGACAAATGACTGGCAACTGACCTTAGTCACGTTAAAAAGATTGAACGCCGAATCTGAACGAGTCAGATTTTATACCGACCGACCTGCTCCCCTCCCCTCCCCTCACCCACCTACTCACCACCACGTCATCCACCATCCTTTTTTTTCCACTCGACGTTAAAAACCTCGGGGGATGTTAAATCGGCGCCAAGTCGGACGTCGAGGGATCGTCGATCTTTTCGTTTTAACCGGTGATCCGTCGCGTCGTTAAGAGGAACTGGGTTTTGAATAAAATTGAACACAACTTTTCAGTACCCGGTGACCAAAGAATATACACTGATGCTGGAAATATTGTACTTTGTTCTTGTCCATTTCATATTAATTTCTTTATCGAATAATGGCTGATACACAGGGTGCTGAAAAAGAAAAGGGTCTGAAATATTTAGGGGTTTACAGGACTCATTGAGTGGGCTGAGAAATGTCTAATCACCGTGGGTTCTAAAATAAATCCTTTTGATGTAAAATCAATTTTTAT
Source organism: Dufourea novaeangliae (assembly GCF_001272555.1). Classification (NCBI taxonomy): domain Eukaryota; kingdom Metazoa; phylum Arthropoda; class Insecta; order Hymenoptera; family Halictidae; genus Dufourea; species Dufourea novaeangliae. The sequence goes on along the minus strand of NW_015374071.1, from coordinate 170,440 downwards.
GTATTTATGAACGTTCGACATCGTGAGTGACTAACTTCGCAACATATTGAAGGTAAAAACAGAAGAATTCGTTTAGATATGCATTAGTTTAAGATCGTGTGACAACAGGCAATATGGAGATACTGAATGAATATTTGGGAATGTACATTTCGATCTCTAATCCACAGACGTGAGTTTTGTATTGAAATGAAAGGAAGACACATCGAACCATCTGTAACAAATGTGAAAAGAAACTTCTGTATTTTTCATAGAAAGGATTCAGTTGAGGGCCTATGTTGATTATGATATTTTTTATTCTACTCGGTGAGTAGGTACTCCATGTACCTAAAGTGTTATACCCAGTTCTTGGTAAAAGTTGTAAAAAGTTTTCTTGCTCAAGAATATTTATGATATGATAATCTATGGGATATAATTATTATGTGTGATTAATAATTATGATATGATATTCTAGTTAATGTGTAACATTTTTAATAATATAAGTAGAACATTGTTTCTACCACGAATTTGTATTATAACTGGGCAATATCCTCTTCTATCTTTGTATAGAATTTTTTTGAATTAAAAACATTAGTTTCGACTATGTGAATAATATTTATTTCTGAAACTAATATTCTAAGTTATAAGAGCCGTATGCATTCAACTAAACGTAACTTAGATTTAATAGATCTTTCAGAAAAATCATATGGCTGATATTTGAAACACAGTGTGTTCACGAAAAAGTGAACTTGTGCTGAAAAAAGCATACAGTATATGTAGACAGCGGTTTTTATTCTGATTCGTTAGTTTATTGTTACTTTAATTTATCTTCGTCTAAAGAAACTTTTTTGTATTGTAAATGTCGGCAGTCTAGTTATAACAGACAACAAATAAAACACTGTGTCACTGCAAAGACGAGTTTTTTTTTTCATTTTAGACATATTTTAACAGACTTTATACATGCATACAGTGAGAGCCAAAATTCTTCGTGCAGGAAGAATGTGGAAATAAAAAGAGCTACATTTTCTATATTCTTAATTATACTCGAATATTACACATCTGTATAGATATTTGCAATAACAAATACATAAGAATAAGCTTAATTACATTACTAACGTCTAAGTATAATACACGAAATGTACGAATACTTTTAACCTTCACTTCAAACAAACCCATCCCAACAATACGAGTAATATTCAAATGAAAAACAAGAAAAACCTAAAGTACAAGAGGTATGAAAAAATAGGATACAAACTATTATTTGCATCGTAACAATTGAAAATTCTAATATAATAGTCAAGAATTCTAAAGAGATTAATTTCGTGCCAGAACACTGCATATTGTACGCTACAGGGTGATTAAACTAGTAGAGCGGCATTAAGCACGAAAAATACGTTTCTTGTGTTTGTATAGAAATAAAATCACAATAACAAGATTTTTACATTGGATAATTTTCAAATAACAATTATCCGCTAAAAAATGTACGAAAGAATTACACTTAGCTTATACAATTACAAAAATACGGTTAAAATCGCCAAATCCTCTATTTATTAAATAACGATAAGTAAATACAAAATTTTATTCCTAGAACAAGACAGACTATTCAGTTCTCCAAAAAAACACCCCTAAGAGCAGGCCTCATTGTAAAACCGTACAACCCGTATATCTAAATATATTATAAATCGTAAGGGACCCCAGAACACGTTAAGACTGTCCCTCATCGTCGAACATTTAATCCTTAATGCACGATTTTATTAAATCTCCAGGCTGGATGGGATATCTCGATTCCTGGTTAAGCGCTATCTATCTATCTATCTATCTATCTCTCTATTCCGCCGCGACGTGGCCACGTCCCATCCATTAAAAAAAAAAACAACCTTCCCAAAGGAAATTCGCGAGCGGACACGCGGAATCCCCGCGTGGTGTTCCCGTCGCCCGGCAGCTTTCGAGGCGACGATCGGATCAAAATAGAAGCACGACGTTGTATTTGGAGCCGCTTCCATGGCTAGAGTTTCTCCCGAGCAAAGATAGACACGCGGGTAGGTGGCCAGGGAACGCGCAGCTATTATGTATGTACCAGGGCTTGAAAACTGTTTATGATATCGATTTAGGCTCCCGAAACAGCTATGAAGAACTTTTATTCTGACTAACAGTTACGATGAACTTTTATTCTGACTAACTGTTACGAAGAACCTGAATTTCAGAGTGTATCAGTTTCACTTACGGTTCCCATACCAGTTCTATAACCGTTATTTTTTAAGTTCTGTATAAGTTCCAAAACAGTTGTAGAATCGATTCTCGTAACGATTGTACAGAATTCTACAGTGAATGGAAGCACAACATTACTACTACAGATCACTATGTATAAGTAAATATTTTTTAAATTCTTGCACTTTGAATTATATGCACACAGTTGTATATATACAATTATTTTGTAATATGAAAAGTCTTCGTTCATATAAATTTTTAACTGCTTAACAAAATTTTACCATACTGAGGTGGCAAAAAATATGCTTATACATATGTATACTGTAATATGTATAATTTTATCATGAAAATCAGTTCCATAACCATTTTAGACCTTGCATAAAACCTTAAAATAACGGTTATAGAACTGATATGGGAGCTGATGTAAGAACCGTAACTGAAACTGATGTAGTCTGAAATGTAGATTCTTTATAACAGTTATTCAGAATAAAGGTACTTCATAACACTTTCAATCGGAACCTTCATTTAACAGTTTGGAACAGTTATTTTCGGAACCGTTTCAAAGCCCTGGTATGTAACGTCACTATACGTGTACACACAGAGGCTGGGTGTGTTTATCAACGAGCCGGGCGTCTATCCGTCTTTTTCTTATGGCGAGGTAAAAATAAAAAAAACCCACAGAAAATACAAGACAAGTTACAAGGGATGTATAAATATGTTTGCCTACGGAATATTCTGAATATTCCGACACTTCTACAATTTTCACTTCTAAACTGTATACATATTTTAAGTGGATAGAGAAAGTAACAGAAAGGTGTTAACCAAAGGTATTACACCATATTACAATACAGTATATATGTATACAGTCAGTCAGAAAAGTCTCCACACGTCCTTTAAAACAGAACAACTTTATTTAAATTGGACCAAGTGACAAATTTTTTTGTGAAATTAGAAAGTTAGTTTGTTAAATGTCTTAAAATTAGTTTGCAAAATGTCTAAAACAATTTTTGAAGAAGTTGCAGTTGATTGAAATCGCGAAAAAATAGTAAAAGTCACTTTTTACAACTTTTTTATCTGAGACTTTAATGAAAATTTCATAATTACATTTCCAAGATTTATGTTAGTTATATACAGGATGTGTCACCCGATTTTGACATCTTGATTTTCTCGCTATTGTTACTCGTAGCAAAAAATGTTTCAGCGAAGGCTTGAATGGTATCGAGTGGAGCATATTCTGATGTTATTAGTTTTTTCGTGACTGGACGCGTAAAGGTCACATAAAGGTCAACTTTGTTTTTTTAAATGGAATGAGGTATTTTTTAATACACCAATCGATGCAGCTGGACATTCGTTATAAAAAAGTACTAACCTACGTATGTCGAAAAGTTAGTAATTCAGGAGATATTTGAATTTAAATAATTCTAAAACACTATTACTGTCGTACTTTATGACCATTCCTGTAAATAAACGCTAATGTCTTAGTACGACAGTAATGGTGTTTTAGAATTATTTAAATTGAAATATCTCCTGAACTACTAACTTTTCGACATACATAGGTTAGTACTTTTTTATAACGAATGTCCAGCTGCATCGATTGATGTATTAAAAAATACCTCATTC